>NC_053158.1:128231676-128436676 GCF_016835505.1 Polypterus senegalus | reverse complement strand
ATTCATAGTTTTGATGCCTTCAGTGGTCATGAAAATAAGAAAACACATTAAATAAGAAGGTGTGTCCAAACGTTTGGCCTACAGTATATCTATATATATCTATATATACACATATCTATCTATATATATCTCGATATACATATCTATATATATATTTTATTCAGGAAAGACTAAACACTTTTACTGTACACTGAAAATGGGTTTTTGAAAAGTTCACTTAAATTGGACAAAATATTAGGGTTAGGGTTAACACATCACAAACTTGAAGGTTATTTGCAAATACATCGTTTCACCTCCAAGTTGTTCAAAATAAGCAAAATCCAACCATTTCTTACAACTCTAAGAAACTTAACATTAGATGATATAAATTGTAACAACTGTAAAATCCTCCAGTGAAGAGAGGACTATGTGTGGATTCATTGGCTTTCCCGGAATAAGGAGAGCTCCTGAACGATCCATCTGTCATCATACTTTCAGCAACTACCGGTAGGACTGTGTTTTCCATTCCCTTTCTTCATACAGATCGCTGGACTTAACTTCACCACTTGTCATTTCATCCGGTTTGGGTTTCCATGGACTTTGCTGTGTGTTTATTGTGTTTATATGTTAAATGTAATATCGCCGAAGGGATCAGGGGTGGTATTATTGTTTTAATTTAATTATACTTTTTCTCATTTAAACTCCCAGCGTGTTATTTTTTTTGTCTCTGTAGTGTGTGTGTGTGTGTGTGTGTGTCTTTCCAAGGCTGGGGTTGTCCCTGGTTATCCTCCAGTAAAATAAATAAATCACAGACTCAGACGGTGTGAATCTTAGCAGCACTTGATCGTTACAGATTTTGGCGAGCCAGGTAGGAGCAAGGGTTATTTACGTCCCCTTCTAGTGCGACTTCATTTACACCCTTACAGAAGCATGTCTGTTGTAAGCACAGTGCAGGGCGAGGAGCTTGAACTAAGTGAGCCGTTGGTTGATGTGCGTCCGCTGCCTAGGCCGCGTCACGTTACGGTCAGAGCCCCTCTTGAGGAGGAGTTGAGCCTGCTGGATACCCTGTGTGTCTCCAGTCCGGAGCAGCCCGAGACAGGCGAGGGACAGCTTCTGCAAGACCTGATGCTGCGCCTAGAACAGCTAGAGACGTGGGTTGACGATATCACCCACAGTTTTCTCAATCGAGACGAAACCGTCCATGACCATATCGATGCCATGGCTGCCCGAGTTACCGGCGAGGTGGTTGTGAGGGTGAAACGTCTAGAACAGTCCTTCACGAAGTGTGTGCAGCACCTGGAAGCCAATATGAGAGAAGAGATCAGGAGGCAGGTGCAGGAAAGCTGCCGTGCTGTCACGCAGCCACTGGGGCAGTCGACTCCTGTAACGAGAGTGTGGAACGACTGGGGACAGTCGTCCTTGTCTGTTGCGGTGCCACGGATGTAGTTTCCAAAGCTGGCCCCTCAGTGTGCACCCACGGGCATTGTTGACTTTATAGAGGAGGTTGACATGTTCGTGGAGCTGCGGGGATTCCTGAACACGGCACTCAGCGGGCTGGCACGCTCTTGGTGGTTTGCTGAGCGGCACAAGTGTAACACCTTGGCGGAGTTTCACGCTGCCTTCCTGAATGCGTTCCTCTCTGACGAATACCAGGCGCTGTTGGAAAGAAAGCTCCGGACCTTTGTACAAAAACCATCACAGAGCCTCCGGGAGGAAAAGATACTGCGATGTGTCCTTGATGCATGTGACCCTCGGGTGGCCGCTACTCTGAGGGGGGTTGTGAAATTGGTTGACGAGTTGGTGAAGGTGGGGTCCCAAGTGGAAAAGTATTGGGCGGCTATCAGGCTTAGTGGGTCTCGAAAGGGTCCCACGTCTCAAGATGTCCCCTGTCCGAAACCACAAGGGAAAGCCCCAGTGGATCCCAGGGCCGATCTCACCCTGGTGCAAGCCACCTTGCCCCTCTTTTTGGTACCCGTACAAGTGCGAGGTGTCATTGGAGAGGCGGTCGTAGATACAGGGAGCACTTGTACCCTTATGAAATACAGCTTGTGGGAAAAGCTTAAAGTGCCTCATGAGCAGTTAAGGGAAAGTGCAAAAGTAAAATTCTTTCTTGGGAATGGAAGGGCGCACGGGGCAAAGGGCAGGGTTCCTATGAGGTTCTGCTTACATGAGACACACGGAGACAAAAGTTTACATCCTGGAAGATGTCCACCTGTCAATGCCCTTGTTACTTGGAATGGACCCTCTTGTGTCGGTAGGTCTTACCATCCACCTGTCGCGGCTGAAGTACGAGTTGCCGGGGGTGAAGTCCATCGGTTTGGGACGAAGGCTCAAAGTAATCTGGTTTGGCCTAACTTGTGTTATTACCTCGCGCAGTTGGTGGACGAGGCCAGCCCAGTAGAGAAGGCTATTCTGGAACAGCTGGAGCTCGTTCAGCCACTGCTTAGGAGGAGGCACTCTGTGTGGACGGACATATTGGGTCGGACTGAGGTGGTGTGTTACCATATTCACACAGTCGACCCTGTCTCAGTTCGGCACAGAGCTTACAGAGTGTCGCCTCTGAAAAGAGGAATAATCAAGGAGTGGGTCGACCAGATGTTGGTGGATGAAGTGATTGAGCCTTCCACCTCGCCATGGGCTAGCCCTGCAGTGCTCGTTCAGAAGGCCGACGGGACCTACCGATTCTGTGTGGACTATCGGGAGCTGAACAAAAAGACCTTGGATGATGCTTACCCCATGCCCCTCATTCAGGATTTCTTGGAGTCTTTGCATGGGGCAGCGGTGTTCAGCTCCCTAGGTTTGAAGTTCGGGTACTGGCAGGTGAGGATGGGGAAGAGTAGCATGGAGAAGACCGCCGTCATCACCCCAGAGGGGTTGTTCCAGTTTCGGGTGATGCCCTTTGGACATAAAAACGCTGGGGCGTCATTTCAATGGCTAATGGAGCAGGTCCTCCGGGGACTCATTGGAAAGATCTGTTTTGTGTATATAGATGACATCATCATATTCTCCCCATCTGTCCCACAACATCTAAAGGACCTAGACCACATCTTCCAGTGACTGCAGAAGGCTCATCTGACCCTCAACACCAAGAAGTGTAGATTTCTACAAGACCATCTGAACTTCCTCGGCCATGTGGTGTCGGCAGACGGGGTCCGGGTGGACCCAAAGAAAATTAAGTCCATCTTGGACTACCCAGCGCCCCAGGAGGTAAAGTCTCCAGCGCTTCCTGGGGATGGCTGGGTGGTTCCACAAATTTGTGCATGGGTTTGCCGATATTGCTGCCCCTTTGTTCCAGCTGCTAAGGAAGGGATCCCTGGGAGTGGTCACCAACATGCCAGGACTCCTTTGAAAGACTCAAACAGGCATTGATATCACCTCCAGTCCTGGCACAGCCTGATCCCTCATTAACCTTTCAGGTCCACACTGACCATAGGGCTCTGACATGGGCATTCAATTGTCCGAATACCACGTCTAGGCTAACAAGGTGGGTTTTGCGCCTCCAACATTTCACATTCACGGTGTACTATCGGAAGGGTTGTGCTAATGTTGTGTGCGATGCCTTATCACGGGTTCACGAGCCTGTTCCAATGGTATGTGCGGTATCGGTCTCTAACCCTTGGCCTGATCTTCCCCTGAACATGCAGGAAATCGTTCAATCTCAAGCAGCCAGTCCTGTATGTCAGGGGTTGAGAGAGGGCTCGGGGGGAGGCCTGACCGCATACATTATAGAGAACTTCAAGGGGCACTCTATTGCTGTGTTCCAACAAAAGATCGGGGTTACCATTATCAGTTGGTAGTGCCTGAGTTCCTACTGTATTACCATGATAGTCCGATCAGTGGTCACCTTGGACGTACTAAGACACTGTTTAAAATCTTGGAGGTGGCATGGTGGCCAACGATACGCAAAGACATCTGGTCCCAGGTCCAGAGTTGTACCACCTGTCAGAAATACAAAACCCCACCTGGTCTCCTCTCAGGCCAGCTTCAGCCAGTAACCCTCACTACCCCGCGGGAGAGCCTAGGCGTTGACCTAATGGGACCATTTCCTGCTAATAAGGACCGGAAGACCTACCTGATGGTGGTTGTGGACTATTTTACCCGATGGGTGGAGCTATTCCCTATGGCTAATGCCACAGCCAAGAAGATATGTTCCACCCTGAAGGATGAGATCTTTACCCGATGAGGGATGCCAAAGAACTTCATCTCAGACCGGGGCCCGCAGTTTACCAGCTCAGAGGCCAAAGAATTTTGGAAGCAATGGGGGGTAGTTCACCTGAAGACAACAGCGTACCATCCCCAATGTAAATCGCACTGAGCGGGTGAACCGGACCCTTTAGACAATGATTGCATCCTTTGTCGGAGACCATCATCAGGATTGGACAAAGTGGCTGCCTGAGCTGCGGTTCGCATTGAACACGGTGGTGCACGAAGTTACGGGTGAGACCCCTGCATTGTTAGCTTTAGGCAGACAGCTAAATGGTCCACTAGAAAGGATAATTGATCATAAACCACCCAATCCAGACAACTCAATGCATGATCATTTATAAACTTTACAACTAATCACACAACGAGTAAAGGAGAGGATGGTGAGGTCCCAGTCCAGACTATCTCAATCGTACAATCGTAGACATAAGCCTGTGCAGTTCTCAGTTGGGGAGAAAGTCTGGATCAGGACTCATCCCCTCTCCAAAGCCTCCGATAAATTCATGGCTAAACTGGCTCCGAAGTGGTTCGGCCCGGCAACTGTTGTCCAAAAGAAGGGACCAGTAACCTATGCAGTGAAGTGGGGATTGCCGGGGACTAAGAAAGTAGACACTGTGAACATAGCAAACCTCAAGCCTTAGTTCGGCCGTACACCACGGCCTGGGGGTGGGGATTGTAGCAATGCTACTAATAGTTAAAACTGCATCTCCCAGCAGTCCTTGCAGGGGCTGTTGGGGTCAAAGGTGGCCAGAGCAGTTTAAAAGGCGGGCAGGTGTCAAAGAAAGAAACGTTTTTTGTTTTGTTTGTTTGGTGCATTATATATATCTGCAGGACTGCTTGCCGTTCATTCTGCCATTTAGCATCATTTATCATCATTGTGTCCTAGATTGTATTGTTTGTTGGGGTCTGGATCATCTGTTTACCTGTCTACTGAGGACTGTGTGTGGATTCATTGGCTTTCCCGGAAGAAGGAGAGCTCCTGAACCATCCATCTGTAGTCATACTTTCAGCAACTACCGGTAGGACTGCGTTTTCCATTCCCTTTCTTCATACAGATCGCTGGACTTAACTTCACCACTTGTCATTTCATCCGGTTTGGGTTTCCATTAACTTTGCTGTGTGTTTATTGTGTTTATATGTTAAATGTAATATCGCCGAAGGGATCAGGGGTGGTATTATTGTTTTCATTTATTTAATTTAATTTCATTATACTTTTTATCGTTTAAACTCCCAGCGTGTTCTTTTTTTTGTCTCTGTAGTGCGAGTGTGTGTGCGTGCGGTGTGTGTGTGTGCGTGTGTGTGCGCGCGTCGTTCCAAGGCTGGGGTTGTCCCTGCTAATCCTCCAGTAAAATAAATAAATCACCGACTCAGAGATGGTGTGAATCTTAGCGGCACCTGACCGCTACAAATCTAAAAGTATTAAAGTGAGATATGCTTTTCTAACATTTTTAATGCAAAAAAAGTACCATGCAATATTTACATCAAAACATAATTCTACAGGTCATTCAAAATTAATTACGGTATGAATTAAAAAATCAACATCATAAAACTTGTGAGTTTAACATAGCAAGAATGATTAACACTTCAATCTAATTGTTGTCTTTCTCAATTTCACCGAATTGGGAGTAAGAATCAGGTAACATAACGCCTGCAGAATAAATATAAAGAAAATATTTCCGTACATCTTAAAAAACAATTATATAATTTTTCTCTTTGCTTTATCTGGGTGATTTTAAATGCACTGTATTTTCTACTCTTATGAGATTTGTCTATCATTAAACCCATAAGTAAATAGGCCATATGGTTTCCCCACTATCAATACTAAGTAACTAAACAAACTATAAATATTATTGGCTTAGTTTACTTAAACATGGTTTTGATAAACAAAGAAAAGAAAGTACTTACCCCAATCTGTCATGCCATGATCTGAAGTGAAAACATAAGCAGTCTTTTCGTCATTTTCATAGAAGTTTTCAATTAGGGACACAAACTCCCTAATAGCAGCATCAACTATTTTGACATTTTCTATATATTCCCTGAGTTAGGTAAGAAAACAGATATATCTTAATCAGTCATTTCTTCTGTGTGTTCATCATGTCTCTTCCTCACTTTTATTCAGGAAAGACTAAACACTTAATCTGTAAACTGAAAATGTGTTTTTGAAAAAGTTCACTTAAAATTGGACAAAATATTAGGGTTAGGGTTAAAATCACAAACTTGAAGGTTATTTGCAAATACATCGTTTCACCTCCAAGATGTTCAAAATAAGCAAAATCCAACCATTTCTTACAACTCTAAGAAACTTAACATTAGATGATATAAATTGTAACAACTGTAAAATCCTCCAGTGAAGAGAAAACATTGGATCAATCTCAAACCAAAATGAAAAACTACATCCATAATTGAGAGTTTGTCCCCTTACATTGAATTTTTTTTTTAAAATTACAATACAAATTTGAACACGCAACAGTATTAGGTTAGACATGGGAAGTCACTCTGTTTCAGAAGTCTCACTTTAAAACTGTGTTTTAAATTTCTATATTTGAATGTGGGATAAACATTTTGAGAACAACTTGTACATTTTCATTTAAGGAGCATTATAGTACCAACACAATTGTCAGAAATGCTAGTGCCACATAAACAATATTATAATATAAATGGAAAGACACACACTGAATTGAAGTTAAGCCCAATAATGGGCACATTTATTCCACAACAAATAATTTAGAACACTATTCTGGCAGAATCAAACTCACAAACGACCTGTAAAAATAAAAGTCGCTTCACTAGGCTGGCTATTCCTCTCTTGCAGTGTTTCTGATTATCATCCAGCATCTCATGTTCTGTCCCTTTTTTCAGTTCCCTGTTATCATCTGCAAGTCTGTATTTATAATGCCATGGGAGTCTCCAACTGCCTTCTCAGACTTCAAATGTAGAACGAGAAAGTTCCAGGGGTTAAAGGAACACAGAGCTCAGCACACCTGTGAATAACCCTGCTATAAATAACCTGTCCAGAACCTGCCCAACACTAGAGTGACAATGCTGGCCATTATATTGCACCATCCTTTAGCAACTTGAGGACAATATAAAGTCTTTATAACAGACAGGTAGGCGCGTCTGACGTGTTGATCTTCTTAGGGTTGCACTAGGTTCTGAAGTAGTATTCGGCGTATTACAGGCAGTGTTGTTCATTGTTTGGGGTGCTAGGTCAGTGGTGGGAGGCAACACTGGGGAAGTCTGGGATGTTTCTTCAGATTCCTGTACATACTGCGTGATGCCCCCTTTATATGGTGCCAAGTGATCCTGGTGTTGATACATCTTCCATACTGCGAAAGGTAACTGAACCCAGTAAACCACTTTCCCAATCCTCTCTTGGACCCGGGCAAGGGCCCACCCATGGTCTGTCCAACTTAGGTGAACTTTTCAGACTGTAGACCCACATTACAATCACCAGCTGAAAAAGAGCTCCCTCTAGCATGTAAGTCACGATGTCTCTTGTGTTAGCCCTGCTTCCTTCAATTGCTTGCAAAAAAAAAAATAAATAAATAAATATAAATATGTATGCAGTCTGTCCACTCTATCTTGTAGTTTTCTTGCATACTCCATCCCTATAGGATATACAATACTGTCAGTGGGAAATCAAAATACCAAGGCTGTGGGGGGTCTTCAGCTCCCACCCCAACATTAGGATAGTGGGAGTGCAATACATGGACTTCTGAACCTCTGAGTGACATGCCATTAGGAGTGAAGTTAAGGGACGGTCTCAGTCACGTTGATCCTTAGTCCGTGACCAAATCTAGCTGTGTTGTCGGGTGCAGATGAAACATTGAGCTAGCATATCGCTCTATGGATGCAGAGGTATGGTGCCAAATTCCCCGTCAGGTGCACAATGCCTGGTATACCTGGCGTTCGAAATTATGTCCTTGATCCAAGTACAGTTCCACACAGGTACCTCAAATCGACTGATGATGCCCTCTATCAGAACCTCTGCCACTGTTTCTGCCTCTCGGTCTGGTAGTGCATATGCCTCTGGCCAATTTGTAAAATAGTCCACAGCCACCAACACAAAGTGGTTGCCCCAAGCAGATTTCTGAAAGATCCCAATACATCCAAATCCAATCAATCCATGGGTGCCCCAAACTTACATTGCTGGAGTGGCGCTGCACACTGAGCAGTTGGACCCTTCCTGGCAGTGTAGATGTCACAGTGCCGACAAAAGTCATCCATATCTTGGTGACACCACCCCCAATAAAAACTCTGACAGAGGAGGTTTAAACTTTTTGCTGCACCATTGTGCCCTACACCCAGGGTGCCACACATACTATTTAAAACTTCTTCCTGGAGCCCCTTTGGTACCAACATTTTCCATCGTCCTTCTCTCGTTGTCAGATCACGCCAGACTGTCTCTTTAATATGCCATCATGGATAGCCAAACTGCCCCATTGGAACCAAAGTCCCTTCACCACCTGATTGTCTGGTGCCATCTATGTGTGGCAGTGGGTAGCAATCCACACATGTGATGAAGGCTCTATAATTATGGCTGCAAATATTTCCCTGATAATCTTATTAGCTTCCACCTGACGAAACATGGAATGTCTGCCACTTTAAATGTGACAACAACGCTGTATGATAAAAGGTGTAGTGCCCGTGTCAATCTTGCTTTGTACCAAATGGGTCAGTACAAGGTCCTCTGGAGAAGTGGAAAAACCTATCATGGTATTCCAGCAGAAAATCTCGTAGTTGCTTCTTCTGAGATGAAGTAAGTCTTTCAAAATAGATGCCCACAGCGACTCCAGTGTGTTGATCCAGGCAGGTGAAGCACTTTGTGGAAGCTGCATGTCAGTGGAGATGGCCCATATCTCTGGATAAAAAGGTAGTTCTAAATGTTCCCTTTGCCCTAAATACCAATGGGTTGTACCATCTGGAAAAATTATAGCACTCTGTCCAAGGTCCAGCTGCACATTCTTCCTTTGGAAAAAAAAAAGTACATCCCTCATATGCAGGGGTCTTTAAAATCTACCACCCAAACTCATTGCCATCATTGATTTCCTATCTGAAGACTGACCACAACTTCCCCAAGCATGGTGCAGCTTCTCCAGTTGATTAAAAAAATGTGTTAATCGCATAAATGTATGTAATTAGTAGTGCTCTTGGGTTCTAACCTGAGCGAAACTCACTCCTCAGGTGGTCGAGAAACCACCGAGAAAAAAAAGAGGGTTTTAGAAACTTTTACAGATTAATTAAGTACAAAAAGCTGAAATATCACACTGACGCAAGTCTTCAGACGCTTAGATATGACACATAAATAAAGGTGCATCCTATTCTATAATTCATAACTGAGATGTTTCTGCAACTTGTTTGGAGTCCACCTACTGTACGGTACATTCTATTGATTGGACATGATTAGGAATGGCACACACCTCTTTATTTAAGTTCCCACAGTTGACAATATATCAAAGCAAAAACCAAGCAATCAAAGGTAACGGCGTTAGTGACATGGCTGTGTCAAGACACACATCTATAGCACTGAAGGTTCCCTATGGTGCCGCAGTCTCCGTAATTCTTAAATGGAAGAGCTGGTCACAATGCCAAACTAAGCAGTAGGAAGAGAAGAGCCTGGGCAAAAGAGGTGACCAAAAACCTGATGGTCATTCTGGCCGAGATCCAGAAAACCTGTCAGGGGGTAGGAGAAACTTCTAGAAGTACAGCCATCGATGCAAAGACTCGGACTTCATTGCAGAGTGGCCAGAGAGAGGCCTCTTTTCAGTAAAGGTCACATAAAAGCTGACTGGAGTTTGTCAAAAGTTACCTAACAGACACTCAGTCTGTGAGAAACAAGATTCTTCAGCCTCTTTCCCCTTCTTTGAAACCAACATTGAACTGTTTGGTCTCAATTCAGTTATCATGTCTAGAGAAACCAGGTGCAGCTTATAACTTGTGCAATACTATTCCAACAGCATGGTATTACATTATATATATTATATATACATACATACATACATACATACATACACAGACACACACACACACACACACGTGCTGGTCATAAAATTAGAATATCATGACAAAGTTGATTTATATAAGTAACTACATTCAAAAAGTGAAACTTGTATATTAGATTCATTCATTACACACAGAGTGATGTATTTCAAATGTTTATTTCTTTTAATTTTGATGATTATAACTGACAACTACTGAAAGTCCCAAATTCAGAATCTGAGAAAATTAGAATATTGTGAAAATGTTCAATATTGAAGACACCTGGTACCACACTCTAATCAGCTAATTAACTCAAAACACCTGAAAAAGCCTTTAAATGGTCTCTCAGTCTAGTTCTGTAGGCTTCACAATCATGGGGAAGACTGCTGACTTGACAATTGTCCAAAAGATGACCATTGACACCTGGCACAAGGAGGGCAAGACACAAAAGGTCATTGCTAAAGATACATACACACACACACAGTGGTACCTCAGTATAAGTCCTTAATCCGTTCCAGACCCTTTGACTTATACCAGACAGGATGTATACCGAACAAATTTTTTCCATTAAAAATAAAGGGAAAATGATTAATCTGTTCCCATGAAAAAAAATCCTATAGTTATTGGCATATTATACATTGATGGGGTTGTATAAAATAATTTATACACTGCTTAATACTAAAACAAATACATACAAAAGCAATTAGATGAAATAAATGAAAATTTAACCTCACTTTACTTTTTAATAATGTCTTTGTTTTTCACAATCGTAGATACCTTTGTTCTCGGCGTACGGTATGCAGCAGCCATGTCCCAGATACGCATACCACCTTCATACTTTTCAACAATCAATTCAAATTTATGCAAAAAAAAACACAAAATCACGTGAAAATTCACAGAGAGTAAGAGCGCGGGTTATTCACTTAATGCTAGCAACTGGCGTACTGACGCTTGTGGGCAGTCGTGGCTTTGTCTCAAGAGAGGTAAACAAGGGTAGCACGCAAGTCGTACACCAAGCAAAATTTTTCATGTCCAAACAGGACATATACCAAGTTGGACTTAATCCAAAGCGGATGTATACCAAGGTATCACTATATACTGTACTAACAAAATACCCGCGCTTCGCAGCGGAGAAGTAGTGTGTTAAAGAAGCAATGAAAAGAAAAGGAAACATTTTGAAAATAAAGTAACCTGATTGTCAATGTAATTGTTTTGTCACTGTTGTGAGTGATGAGTGTTGTTGTCATATATATATATATATATATATACACACACACACATAAACATACATACATACATACACACATACACATAAACATACACACATACACACATACATATCTACATATATACACACACACATATATACACACATATACATACATACACACACATATATACACACACACATATATAAACATATATATACATATACATACATATCTACATATATACACACACAGCTAGTTCGTATCAGTGCAATACGCTGTTTGTTAAAACGGTTGACTCCCGCTCTTACGTGCAATAACAAATCAAATCATTCAGTTGTCTTTGCTCATATGTCATTTTAGAGCTGGACGCCTGGCATCTTTTTTTGGCCACAAGTTCGTTTCTGTTTGGTGTGAGGTTCTGTGTTGTGGAGATTCTCAGGATGGATTGCAGGTGCTCATCAGTGAGGCGACTCCTGTGTGCTGTTTTGTTAGTCTTTATCACTGAGAAGAGCTTCTCACACAGATATGTGCTACCAAACATGCACAAGGTTCGAGCCGCATGTAGACGGACTTTTTTTGTTCTTCAAAGTCACCAAAGATCATTTTATATACTGTATTATTGTTATTAATGGCCCGGGTATATGAAGCGCTGGTAACACAATAAACTACAGATCCCATAATGCAGCGCTTCAGCTGCCTTACTGAACACTTACCGCGTTAATCAAGTCTATCTTATGATGCTGCAAGTTATTGCGAAGCTAGCTCACACGATGCTGAAGAGAAAAGTTGATTCTGAAAATAGAGCCTTTAAAAACCGATGGGAGGCTGAGTATGTTTACTGAGCGCTCAGTTTATCAGCAAAGTGCGTATTTGGGAACACCGTAGTGACGACTTGGTTTAACAGTACTTGGCAACAGGGAAAGTGGGGCAAGGTGAACTGGTGCATTTGTGTCTCCCATAAAATCAGCTTCACTTGAAATCACTTTGTGATTGTGCACGGGTTGAAACGTCCGCTGAAGTGTCAGATTCTTATTTAATTATCCTGCTTTCTGTATCTTCTGCATTGCATTCAGGTTACCCTGATGCAAGGCAGCTGAAGCGCTGCATTATGGGATCTGTAGTTTATTGTGTTACCAGCGCTATATACCGGGCTTTAATAACAATAATACAGTATATAAAATGATCTCGGGGCGGATATAATTACACGCCGGGCCGGATGTGGCCCGCGGCCCTTGAGTTTGACACATATGGACTAAATAGAACTTGAAAAGATATATTTTTTCAAATGTGATCGCAATTCAGATAGAGTTGACGCAGACTACAGCCTGCATGACTCAATAAGTCATCCTCCCCTCGCTCTTACTTTTTTACCGTTCATCTAATGAATACACTGAGTATGGCTTTACCAAAACAATCATTGATGGCGAATAAAGTATCCATTATTCGAGTATGTAGAGCGGGATATATATATATATACATATATATATATACCCGCGTATCGCAGCAGAGAAGTAGTGTGTTAAAAAGGCTAGAAAAAGAAAAGGGAACATTTTAAAAATAACGTAACATGACTGTCAATATACAGTATTTGTTTTGTGAGTGTTACTGAGTGTTGCTGTCATCAAGGATTTGATTATCATTATTTCTTTCAATCAGGTTCGTATTTGTAGGATGTGTTGTGTTCAAGTTACATTCCGTGTTTGTCAATCGTTGTAAAGATGACAGGTTTCATTCATCGATTCGTTTCTTACTGCCTCAATAAACAGCTCGTCTTCTTCTTTATCATCTGAGACCTGACACACTGCATGCAGGGGTTTTTTTTACACTGTCTTCCTTTAGCGGGACAATGACTTTTTCCAACGTGTGCTTTGTTTCCGCAGTAGCTGGATTTATGAATATGCTTATCAGGCGCTTCATATTTTTTGCTGCCTTTTCAATTGTGTAATTCGGTTTTGTTCAGCTCTTTGGAACTGTTGCTTTTTATCTGTGCACTGCGTCAGTTCACGTGAGCCACTCGTGTACATGCATCGAAGGTTCCCAGCTGTGCTGGTGCCATCTCGTGCTATGTCCGTGGCTGTATTTAATGTTACCTTAGTCCTGGCACTTAAAACTTTCTCTCGCAGTTTCGCTGAGTTTGTGTCAAACACCACCCTGACCATCTCATCTTCCTCTCCATAAGCACAGTCCTTCACCCGTGAATATTTACCCGTGGCAGTTTGCTATTGGATTGCCGCTGACGGACGGCCTTATATGGGCAGGCACTAAATTACAAACGCCAGCGCAGCCTGTCTATGAACTTAATTTAAAGTGTAGGTTTACATCGTGCTTTGTTTCCAAGTAGCAGAACTCATGAATATGGTTGTATATGTCACTCGCTTCGCTTCTTATTGTTTAGCTGCCTTCTCAATTATATAATGCATGTTTTCTTAAGCGCTTTTGAGGCTCTTCCTGGTTTTCTATGTACTGCGTGATTACGGGGAGGCGTGATGATGTCACACGAAACTCCCCCCACGGCGTTGAAGCTCATCTCCATTACAGTAAATGGAGAAAACTGCTTCCAGTTATGACCATTACGCGTAGAATTTCGATATAAAACTGCCCAACTTTTGTAAGGAAGCTGTAAGGAATGAACCTGCCAAATTTCAGCCTTCCACCCACACGGGAAGTTGGAGAATTAGTGATGAGTCAGTGAGTGAGTGAGGGCTTTGCCTTTTATTAGTGTGTGTGTGTATATATATATATATATATATATATATTACACTGCTCAAAAGAATTAAAGGAACACTTTTTAATTAGAGTATAGCATAAAGTCAATGAAACTTATGGGATATTAATCTGGTCAGTTAAGTAGCAGAGGGGTTGTTAATCAGTTTCAGCTGCTGTGGTGTTAATGAAATTAACAACAGATGCACTAGAGGGGCAACAATGAGATGACCCCCAAAACAGAAATGGTTTAACAGGTGGAGGCCACTGACATTTTTCCCTCCTCATCTTTTCTGACTGTTTCTTCACTAGTTTTGCATTTGGCTACAGTCAGTGTCACTACTGGTAGCATGAGGCGATACCTGGACCCTACAGAGGTTGCACAGGTAGTCCAACTTCTCCAGGATGGCACATCAATACGTGTCATTGCCAGAAGGTTTGCTGTGTCTCCCTGCACAGTCTCAAGGGCATGGAGGAGATTTTAGGAGACAAGCAGTTACTCTAGGAGAGCTGGAGAGGGCCATAGAAGGTCCATAACCCATCAGCAGGACCAGTATCTGCTCCTTTGGGCAAGGAGGAACAGGATGAGCACTGCCAGAGCCCTACAAAATGACCTCCAGCAGGCCACTGGTGTGAATGTCTCTGACCAAACAACCAGAAAGACTTCATGAGGGTGACCCAAGGGCCCCATGTCCTCTAATGGGCCCTGAGCTCACTGCCCAGCAGCATGCAGCTCGATTGGCATTCGCCATAGAATACCAGAATTGGCAGATGCACCACTGGTGCCCTGTGCTTTTTACAGATGAGAGCAGGTTCACCCTGAGCACGTGACAGAAGTGAAAGGGTCTGGAGAAGCCATGGAGAACATTATGCTGCCTGAAACATCATTCAGCATGAGCAGTTTGGTGGTGGGTTAATGATTGTCTTGGGAGGCATATCCATGGAGGGTCACACAGACCGCTACAGGCTTGACAAAGGCACCTTGGCTGCCATTAGGTATCAGGATGAAATCCTTGGACCCATTGTCAGACCCTATGCTGGTACAGTGGCTCCTGGTGCACGACAATTCCTGGCCTCATGTGGTGAGAGTATGCAGGCAGTTCCTGGAGGATGAAGGAATTGATACCATTGACTGGCCACCACACTTTCCTGACCTAAATCCAATAGAACACCTCTGGGACATTATGTTTTGGTCCATACAATGCCACCAGGTTGCACCTCAGACTGTCCAGGAGCTCAGTGATGCCCTGGTCCAGATCTGGGAGGAGATCTCCTACAACACCATCTGTCATCTCATTAGAAGCATGCACCGATGTTGTCAGGCATGTATACAAGAACACAGGGGCCATACAAAGTGCTGCATACAATTTTGAGTTGCTGCAATTCAATTTTGGCAAAATGGACTAGCCTGCCACATAATTTTTCACTCTGATTTTTGGGGCATCTTTGAATTCAGGGCTCTGTAGGTTGATCATTTTCATTTCCATCAAACGATGTGGCATCCTTTCGTTCCTAACACATTACCCAGTCTATATTAGTATAGATATCCAGGAGGATTTCTTTTTCCCATTGAGATCTCATGTGTTTTCAAAGTGTTCCTTTAATTTTTTTGAGCAGTTATATATATATATATATATATATATACATACACACACACACAGCAAAAAAAGAAACGTTCCTGTTTCAGGACTGTGTATTTCAACAATAATGTTTTAAAAATCCAAATAACTTTACAGATCTTCATTGTAAATGGTTTAAACAATGTGTTCCATGCATGTTCAATTAACCATAATCAATTAATTAACATGCACCTGTGGAATGGTCGTTAAGACCTTAACAGCTTACAGAAAGTAAGCATTTAAGGTCACAGTTCTAAAAACGCAGGACACTAAAGAGACTTGTCTACCGACTGTGAAAAACACCCAAAGAAAGATGCCCAGGGTCCCTGCTCATCTGCGTGAACGTGCATTAGTCATGCTGCAGGGAGGCATGAGGACTGCTGATGTGGTTAGGGCAATAAATTGCCGTGTCCGCACTGTGAGACGCCTAAGACAGCGCTACAGGGAGACAGGAAGGACAGCTGATCATCCTCGCAGTGGAAGACCACATGTAACAACACCTGCACAGGATTGGTACATCCGAATATCACACCTGCGTGACAGGTACAGGATGGCCACTACAACTGCCCGAGTCACACCAGGAACACACAATCCCTCCATCAGTGCTCAGACTGTCCGCAATAGGCTGAGAGAGGCTGGACTGAGGGCTTGTAGGCCTGTTGTAAGGCAGGTCCTTACCAGACATCACCAGCAACAACGCCGCCTATGGGCACAAACCCACCATCGCTGGACCAGACAGGAGTGGCAAAAAGTGCTCCTTACTGATGAGTCACGGTTTTGTCTCACCAGAGGTGATGGACGGATTCGTGTTTATCGTTGAAGGAATGAGCGTTACACCGAGGCCTGTACCCTGGGCGGGATCGATTTGGATCGATGGCTAGGGCCATTCCCCCCAGAAATGTCCAGAAACTTGCAGGTGCCTTGGTGGAAGAGTGGGGTAACATCTCACAGCAAGAACTGACAAATCTGGTCCAGTCCATGAGGAGGAGATACACTGCAGTACTTCAAGCAGCTGGTGGCCACACCAGATACTGACTGGTACTTTTGATTTTGAGCCTCCCTTCATTCAGGGACACATTGTGAAACATTTTTAGTTTATGTCTTATGGTGTTGACTCTTTTAGTGTTCATACAAATATTTACACATTAAGTTTACTGAAAGTAAAAACAGTTGAAAGTAAGAGGACGTTTTTTTTGCTGAATATATATATATATATATATATATATATATATATATATATATATATATATATTATATGACAGCAACACTCATCGCTCACAACAATGACAAAACAATTACATGTTACGTTATTTTCAAAATGTTTCCTTTTCTTTTTCATTACTTCTTTCACACACTACTTCTCAGCTGCAAAGCGCGGGTATTTTGCAGAGACAGAGATATATATAATACACACACACACATACATTCTATATATATATATATATATATATATATATATATATATATATATATATATATATATATATATATATAAAAATAATATAGATATATAGTGGAACCTTGGTATACGTCCTTAATTCGTTCCAGACCCTTGGACTTATACCGAACAGGACATACACCAAACAAATTTTTCCCACAAGAAATGGGAAAATGATTAATCCGTTCCCATGAAAAAAAAAAAAATCCTATTGCTATTGGCATATTATACATTGATGGGGTTGTATAAAATAATTTAAACACTGCTTAATACTAAAATACATAAATACAAAAGCAATTAGATGAAATAAATGAAAAATGTACCTCACTTTACTTTTTAATAACATATTTGTTTTCACAATCGTAGATACCGTCGTTCTCGCAAAGCGGTATGCAACAGCCATGTCCTGATACGCATGCCACCTTCATACTTTTCAACAATCAATTCAAATTTACATGAAAAAAAACACAAAATCACGTTGTGACGATGCAGGTTTGCTGTATGCTCCCATCTGCTGCCGGGGAGCCCTTGAACCATACACCGTCGGTAATGTGCCTCACTGCTAACCTCATCGGTAAAGCAAGGGGATGGTGAAAAAGTGCAAAGTGCTTTTATTAAAGCAATTAACAAAACAAGGTGTTCAAATTAAAGTGCAGTCTCCAAAGTTCCAATAAATAATCCATAAAATCAGAAGTGAAACGTGGAGGTTAAAAACAATAGAAAAAAGTCTTCTTAAAACAACGAGTTAAAATACAGCAGGAAGCATTCTTTAAAATAAAAAGAAGAAGAAGCCGGTGCCTTTTTGCGCCCCCCTGCTTCCTTTCTTTTTATTCCCCTTCAAGCCAACTCGCGCTTCTGTTTATCAAGATAAGCAGCCCCCTCTCTCTCTCTCTCACTCACTCACTCACTCAACCTCCCGTACGTTTCTTTTTACTCCCCTTCAAGCCGACTCGCGCTTCTGTTTATCAAGGATAAGCAGCCCCAGGAACAATCATGAAAGCGGACGGTCCCTCACTAGTGCACTTTGGTGAGAAACGGCCACATCGCTAATCGCCCTGACAACCTTCAGCCACATAACCACCACGCCCCCTCACCAAGCTGCGAGAGCGGTGATTATTTATTTTAAAGCTGGACTTTGACAGGAGCTGTGGACCCACTATATCACACACATGAAAGTTCACAGAGAGTTATAGCGCGGGTTGTTCACTGAATGCTAGCAACTGGCACACTAACGCTCGTGGGGCAGTCATGGCTTTGTCTCGAGAGAGGTAAACAAGGTTAGCACGAGAGTCGTATTCCAAGCAAAGTTTTTCGTGTCCAAACAGGACGAGACGTATGCCAAGGTACCACTGTATGTGTGTGTGTGTATATATATATATATATATATATATAATGTGTGTGTGTATGTATGTATGTATGTATGTATGTTTATATATTTGACAGCAACACTCATAACAGTGACAAAACAAAACAATTATCTTGAAAATAACGTAACATGATCATCAATGTATTTCCTTTTCTTTTTCATTACTTCTTTAACACACTACTTCTCTGCTGCGAAGCGCGGTTATTTTGCTAGTATATAACACATTCACTACCATTCCATTTAGTACAGGGCTGTCAAAAAAAAAAAAATATTCAAAATAAAAATAAAGTGAATATTCAATTATATTCAAACTTACAAACATTGGCTGCATTAGAGGCCACATCAAGAACAAACACAATAAATGACACAATTTATACAATAAATATAATTACATACATATTTTGAAGAGTGTGTAAATATGCTTAAGAGTTTCAGGAAGTATTATCTAAAAATATATAAAATAGAAATTTTCTCAAAAAGAAAAATCAAAACTTGAAAAATAGCTTGATTTAAGATTATTCAGTTACAGATTTTTACTAAAGAACAGTTGGCTGGCTGTAAATAAATAAAAGTACCAAAGCTCCAAGTCTGCTTTAAAAAATAGCATACCTTGACATTGGCCTGTGTGCATGTCCGTTTGTATCAAGTCCAAGTAGATGGAGGAAAAAAACTATATTTTCCTCATGTAACTGGGATAGTAAAGTGTCATTGGTTTTTGCAGATAGTAAGAACTTCTGAAAGGAAACAATGAAAAAAATATTAATTTTAATGTTAATAAAAATATTTGATTCTTGATACTAAGTACCAATAAGACAGAAAAAGGGAGAATGCTGTCTGCAGTACAAAAGAGCAGTTACTTGCTAAAAGAACACCATTTAATTTCATATTTCTATCAATAGGAATTCATCTTCAATCCCAATTTTCTACATAGACTGATAGCAGGAAATAAATCTGAGATTGTATAGACGTAATTTTACCAGTAAACGTGAAGGTATATTCTGTTTCACCATAAGCAAGAGATTATGTCAACAACAGTTAGTGGAAGACTTAATAGGTTTTGTATTTGTACTTTTTGTACTAGTTTTTATTTAATGCAAAGACTATCCTTTAACTAATAACTATGCAACTAGAATTTATTCCAGTTTCTGCAGTTGGCATCCAAGTAATGTCCACTACACAAAATTATTTTCAGTATGCATTTATATTTATTACTATAATAAATAATCAAAGACACATTTATGTTAATTAGAATACTGAGAAGGGGCTTGGTGATCTTTATTCTATGGAACCCCTAGAATTTTGTTTCCACCATTTTCATCGCTTGGAGTTTTTTTTTTTCACTCCTACCTGGCCATCTGACCATAGCATTTTTAAAAATTATTATTGAAGCTTGTTATTTACTTTACAAACATTACAGTTAAAAAACATTTATAAGCAGTTTTTTAAATTTACAAATGCCTTTTTTATAATTGTCCTAATTTATCTAGTATTGATTAAAGGATTTTGATCTACTTTTGTGTATGAAAAATGTGCTGCATAAATAGATATTGTTGTTTTGCCAGTCTCATGAGATTTTATATATTTATGCAGCAATTTTTTTTAAAATTGCACAAAAAATTATGGTAGTCGATTAGGAGTCAAGAAAATTCTTTAAAACAACTTAAGCTTTATTAATGACCATCTCTGTTTATTATTTGGCAATTTTCAAAATAATCATAGTAGATATAATTAAAGCAGCTGCCTTTAATGGTCAGAATTCACAATCCATAGATTTGTTTTTGCTACTCTTAGAATCCAGCTTAAGTCCAGTAGGTTACCACCTACTAGGAAAATGAGCCTGGACTTGGCCAGACAGTTTCTAATGAGTTAGAACGCAGTTTGTGTGAGGAACTTTCACATTTGGGTATTAATGCCGATCCTAATGTGATGTGGAAGACCTTCCGTGACAAGACCCTGAAGGTTGCCAAGTGTTGTGTTGGTGTTACCGGTGTTCCCAGAAGGAGGCATTTCATCTCGCAGGGCACCCTGGATATCATTGAGAGGAGTAGCAGCGATCGGCTCAATGACAACCCTGGTCTGTACAGGAAACTGAGAAGGATGGCTGCGAGGGCTCCGAGGGCAGAAAAAGAGGCGTTTGTTAGAGGAATCTGTGAGCAAGTGACACACCATCTGTGGTGTAGCGACCCCCGTCCTGCTTACTGAGGAATCGAAGCATTACGCATATCTGAATCTGTTCTTGGAGACTCGCAGTCAGGGCAGCTGATGGAACGGTCTTTACGGATGACACTGCAGTTGTGACTTGCTCGGCTGGCTACTTTCAACAGTTGTTCAAAGCTGATCCTCCGGCTAGGACGTTGGATATCTCTGGGTCCACGGTTCTTGAGGCTGATCCTCCAATTAGCTGTGAACCACCTAATCTCACTGAGATTGCACAGGTAGTGAACCAGCTGAGGGGAGGAAAGGCTGCAGGGATCTGTGGTATCCGGGGTGAACATCTCCAGGCTGGTGGTAAGGCTGTCCTCCTGGCATTGTAAGAAATCTTTGCTTCCATTTGGGAGACTGGCATCATCCCAACTGACTGGAAAATGGGACTTGTCATCCCTATCTGGAAAGGGAAGGGTGATAGCCTGGACTGCAGCAACTACTTGGGGATAAAACTGCTCTCGGTGCCAGGTACGGTCCTTGCAAGGGTTGTCCTCAATAGGATCCGTGATCACTTGCTCACCTACCAGCGACCGGAACAGTCTGGTTTTACGTTTAAGTCTACCATCGACCGCATCCTGGCACTGAGGGTTCGCATAGAGCACAAACGTGAATATTGACAGAGTTTCTTTGCATCCTTTGCCGATTTTCGCAAAGCGTTCGACTCAGTTGAGCGAGCTGCCCTGTGGGACATCCTGAGGGTTTGCGGGATCCCGTCGAGGTTGCTGAATATCATGGCAGGCCTGTACGCTGGTACTGTGAGTGCTGTGCAGAGTGGAGGCAGGACCTCTGCATTTTTCCCCAGTTGATTCTGAGGTTCACCAGGGTGTGTTCTTGCTCCTACTCTGTTCAATGCTTGTATGGACTGGGTGTTGGGCAAGGTCGTGCAGTCCACCAGCTATGGTGCATCTGTTGGTGAAGAAAGATTCACTGATCTTGACTTTGCTGACGGTGCTATGACCTTTGCAGAGTCAATGGAGGCTATAATCGGGGTGCTCAAGAGAATGAGTGAGGAGTCCGAGTGTCTAGGCTTGCGAGTGTCTTGGATAAAAACCAAGATCCAGGCCTTTAATGACCTCTTGGGCACAGCCATCAGCAGTGTGTCTGTTTGCGGAGAGTGTGTTGTCCTTGTTGAGAGGTTTACTTACCTTGGCAGTGACATTCATGTCTCTGGTGACTCTTCCTGTGAAGTCAGTAGACGGATTGGGAGAGCATGTGGGGAGGGGGGGGGTATGTCATGAGGTCGCTGGAAAGGGGTGTGTGGCGCTCCCGATATCTATGCAAAAGGACGAAGGTACAAGTCTTTAGAGTCCTGGTGCTTCCTGTCTTACTATATGGTTGTGAGACATCAACGGTATCCAGTGACCTGAGACGAACACTGGACTTCTTTGGTACTGTGTCTCTCCAGAAAATCTTTGGGTACAGTTGGTTTGATTTTGTGTCGAATGAGCAGTTGCTCATGGAGTCATGAATGAGGCACATTACCTGCATTGTGAAGGAGCGTCAGTTACGGCAGTACAGCCATGTGGCGTGTTTCCCCGAGGTTGATCCAGCTCATAAAATCCTCATTGTTGGGGACCCAAGTGGCTGGACCAGGTCAAGGGGTCGCCCACGTAACACCTGGCTGCAGCAGATAGAGGGTCATTTCTGGAGGGTAAAACTAGATTGCGTGTCTGCCTGGGGGGTTGCCAACCAGGATCCCGAGCTGTTTCGACGTGTAGTGGGTGCAGCAACGCACTGTACCAGTGCATGCTCCAACTTGACTTGATTTGCCTTGAACACTAGAATTACCAGAGCCTACGAAAAAAACTTGTAAATCCGTCCCACCTTAAACCGCTTCTTAAAATTGTTCACAGCTCTCCACCAGCATCTTTTGTCATCTAAATGTGCGGATAAAAATCAGGCTGCAAGCAGCTGGCTATTCCATCCCCCCACCAACTTAGAACGTGCACAAACTTCTCCCAGCTCATGCCTTGATTGATTTTCTGGGAGTGAAGTGGAGTTTTAGAGTGGAAATACAGTAATCCCTCCTTGATCGCGGGGGTTGCGTTCCAGACCCCCCCGCGATAGGTGAAAATCTGCAAAGTAGAAACCATATGTTTGTATGGTTATTTTTATATATTTTAAGCCCTTATAAACTCTCCCACAGTGTTAACATTATTAGAGCCCTCTAGACTTGAAACCCTTTAGTCAAAAGTTTAAACTGTGCTCCATGACAAGACTGAGATGGCAGTTCTTTCTCACAATTAAAAGAATGCAAACATATCTTCTCTTCAAAGCAGTGCCGTCAGGAGCAGAGAATGTCAGAGAGAGCACTCACTAAGAAAAGCAAACAATCAAAAAATCAATACGTGCTTTTAAGTATACAGAAGCACCGCGATAAAGCGGCATTTTGTAGAGGAGCGTCTGTATCTTCTAGGCAAAACAGCCTCTGTGCAAACAGCCCCTCTGCTCACACCCCTCCGTCAGGCAGAGAGAGTGAGAGAGATAGAGAGAAGCAAACAATCAAGCACCGCGCAGGAAGTATATCTTATATCATTGAGAAGTTTTAGTTAATATGTAATACATGCTCTGATTGGGTAGCTTCTAAGCCATCCGCCTATAGCGTCCCTTGTATGAAATCAACTGGGAAAACAAACTGAGGAAGCATGTACCATAAATTAAAAGACCCATTGTCCACAGAAAGCCACGAACCAGCGAAAAATCCATGATATATATTTAGATGTGCTTACATTTAAAATCCATGATAGAGTGAAGCCCTTGAAAGTCGGCTGATATAGAGGATTACTGTAATAGATCTTTGTTTGGAACACATGCATTTCATGTCTGTTCCATTTCTACAGTAATCTGTGTAAACACATTGTTAAAACAGAAACGTTTTTTATATTCTAGTAGTAGATGACAAAATGTAGGCATAAACTATATAATGTATGAAGCCTGAAGTATCAAAGAAATACTTTCACAAAAGGTACAAATCTAGCTCAACAATTGCGCTTTTATTTACAAAGGACAAATGAAGAACATGTGCTACAGAATGCTACTAACGCTGACAGACATCTTGCCAGCCTTGCACAAGCGACTGAAGAAGCTCGATTAGCCGCAAATGCAGCACGGGTTGAAAGAAATCGAGCAGCCGTGTCTTGCGGCAGCCGAAAAGGTCTACTTTAACCACAAATAAGTGCCATGATAACAAAATCATTTCAAGAACTTAACAAAACAATTCTTTGCAGAGAAAGTATGGATTTCACAAACGTTGAATTTGTAGCCCGATTCGGTCAGGTTCCCAGTCGCTATTTTTTTTTTAATTTCATCTGTTATTATACAATGTGCAAAAGACAAAATTATAAAACGAAAAAATATGGCGTACTAAAATGTTTTTCTGTCAAGTAATTGTTAATGCATTCAATAAATCTCCAAATTTTCATGTACAGTAATTAATTCATAGTAATTCAGACATAAAATATTTTATACAATTATACCTTCACTTCATCAAATACCCAAGTGTCTAATTTGGAAGCATCTTTTGCTGCAAAGTCCTCATTCTCAGCTGGATACATAAAAGTGTAGATGTGATCTTTGCTTGCACCTACAGAATTCGGAAAAAAATAGCATTATTAAAAAATGGATTAAAATAAGACACTGCATTCAAGAAGTAATGAAACTGTAAATATCCTACCTTTTGCAAACATTGGGAGAATATCAGGGCTTCCCCAGCTCCAAGTGTACTTGCTTTCATTGAAAACAGAATCAAATTCAATAGGATTATCCTTCCACCCTGGTTTAAACAATAGTATAAAAATGAAAGGAGGTCTAAAGTATATATAGCTTTGAAGAATTTACAAAATATTTTACACAATCTATCACCAATTTCACCAGGTAAAATCATCAAGTTTTGACTTTTTCATATAAACAATGAAATTCCAGCATGCATTCCCATTAGACTGATGT
Organism: Polypterus senegalus; assembly: GCF_016835505.1. Taxonomy (NCBI): domain Eukaryota; kingdom Metazoa; phylum Chordata; class Cladistia; order Polypteriformes; family Polypteridae; genus Polypterus; species Polypterus senegalus. Next base: position 128,412,028 of record NC_053158.1, on the reverse strand, counting down.
CATAGTTTAAGAAATTAAGCTTTTCAGCAAAATAACATGTTGCCTTGAAACTGGGTTCTGATCTACACAATTTTAAGCAAGGGATGATAGATAGACCACTATTAATATTTAGCATTTTTTCTACACAAATGTGACAAAATTACTACTAACACTATAACAAAAGATGTAGCGCCTGACTAGTAACATCAGGCGCTGAAATATTGAGCCAATATTTGGTCTCTATACATGCATCACTACTGTTAAAACCTTCACTAATATTATGATGCTGAAACTTTTCAAAGCAAAGAATTTTTATTGGGTTTTTTTCTAGTATAAAAGGCCTCAATTTGAAATGTTATTCTCTTTAATTGATATGCACAATGATGGTAAAGAACTGGATGTTAACAATGTATGCTACACAACTCCAGTAGCTTCAAAACACTAAGCTTCACCTTCATTTATTGCCCGTGGGACAGGCAAGAAGGCACATATTTATAGAGGATGTATAAAGTAATTTGTTTACTTACTGTTACTGTACCATTTTAAAAATTTAATAAAATTTTCCATTATTGTAACTAATTGGTGCCCTTATGGTGTTTGTGTTATTGAAGTGCATTCAAACTACTCTTTTTGGGACAGTCACTTATCTTGCCTTCTAGCCTACATTTTTCTCCTGCTTTTTTATGTTTACCTTTAGAATTTGCAAGAGATATGTGTTGGTCTCATGCCAGTGGGAGTCTAAGAGATATGAAAATTTAAACTTTCCAGTAGGCAATTAAATCTAATAAAGTACTCTCTTTCAGAAATTGTAATTTATACACACCAAACTGGTAAAGCTTTTAAAAGTAAGCACAATTCTAGTTGTACAAAAATAATGTCCATTAAATAGTACTATTTGCATATAAATAATTCCACTATTTAATTTAATAAATGCACACGTAATTCTGGATATATACATGTGCACTGATTCATTTGTTACTTCATTAACCTCTTAAATTTCTTGTATTGTATAATCTTCAGAAGAGAGAGATCAAAACATAACAGTTCTGTTGTCTGTAAAGAATATTCTTTATATTTAACTCAACATGGGCTATAGTATCGTCATAGGCATAAATTTAACAGTTAGAAATGTGTGCTCAAGAAAAGTCAAAAAAACACTGTTACATTTAAACATATTTATGTGAAAACATCATAAACTTAATTTTTTCTTTTCATTCAGGTTTTTTTCTAGGAAAACCTAACACTTAAACACTCCAATAATACTGGTAAAATATGTATTGGTAATTGGTCATCTTTACTGCCATCATGTCAACATCATTATCAACCATACTGGTCAAACACTAACAGGCTGATAATAAATTGAGATATAGAGTGTACAGCTGTGAAACCAAACTGACAAATTATTTCCTTTCAGGGGAGGAGAAATCAATAAACACAATCACAAAACAATAATGGAAAACATTTTCAAAACCATTAATGAAACTAATAAAATAAAATAAAATATCTGCTAATAAAATATAACTAATTAACAAAACAAAGAAAATGCCTGGGTAACTGGGGAACAATTTTTTGAATGCAATTGCTTCTGCAAATATGTGGTTACTGAAATAATAAAGCAGCAAACATTACTAAAGAGATGTTCAAAAACGTTAGACAAACCCAGTTACTCATTACGATGACTACTAATGCTAAAGGAAAATAACTTATGACAATGGCAAAAGGGCTATTTGAAGTCTTTTAGATTCAGGAATAAAAACTGCATTAATTAAAAGATGTTTTATAAGGTTATCAAGAAGTTGAAAAGTTATTATTGATGTAATGTTCTCACTCAAGTGTGTGCTTAAGCATGGAATATTTTACAAAGAAAGCAAACCAACCACCAACTCTCTTACTCATCAAAAGTATACAAAGGATTATGTACCACAAAAATCAACTACTGAAAATTAAAAATTTTGAAAAGCCCATAGATGAGTTCTAAACTGACCTGGTTAGTTTGCCTAATGCACACTATTTGTGAATGTTTTTCATTCAAAGTTTGGGGGTTATTCTCATTGTAACACATCTACCAAATTACACAAAAATTAAGATGAGAATAGTGCTGGGCAGTATACTGGTTCATATCGAAACCGCTTTTTAATTTTGTTATGATATGGATTTTTCTTATACAGCAACACCGGTTTAAATTGCCTAAACAACGTTTGGAACGTGGCACAGCAGGAAACTGTTCAAGGGGGGACATTTTTCACTGCTACACCGCTAATCATATACAACGGAGCACATGCATTAGTGGAGGTGTTGTGCAGGGGCTCTGCAACTGAAGCTGTACCTGACGATAAAGTTCAACATGATGACACAGAAGAACTTTTGCCGAAAAAAGGAGTCATGTCCGTCGCCTGGAGATACTTTGGTTTTAAAAGGTCAGATGTGGACCATTATGTTCAAATGTGTGAATACTGTTTCTATACTACTGGATAATACTGCAAGCCAAGTTGTACTTGTTTTATTTTTTTTCAATACAGTGTAATGTACCTGGGTAGTGTGTAATAGTGTGAGAACATGTTGACTTTATTCTCACCGCTTATGTCAAGATTAAAAGTCGAACATCGTAAACTAAACTTCATCGTAAAATGAATATTTCATTTAATAGATTTTCTCAAACCCTGTCATAAAGTTATATAGCACATTAAATGCTTTGTGTTAAGTGTTCCCCGAGCCATCTTAAATTGGTACGTGCTTCTTAAACTGACTTTCTCGTGTACTGAGGTGGTGCCGGCAACGATCACCGCACAGAATACAGTGACTTCATGATATTCCTGCTCCCTGAACATTTAGAATGCTAAGATAAATACTTGATATAATTTTCATGATGAAATGTATTAACGCATGTATTAATCATGTGGGGTCACAGCAGCGTGGAGGTTGCACTGCTGCCTCGTAGCAAGGGGGTCTCGGGTGTACCCTGCCTTGAATTTGCATGTTTTTCTGGTGGGTATACCTGGCGTGCTTCAGTTTCCTTTCAAAGTCATGTAGGATGTGGGGTTTTGTTATGCTATATATCCGAAATGATACTGTTGTGCTAGGACATAAGTGTTTAATAGAATCTTCCGTTAAAGTGCACAACATTAATACTGTAATAAGCAATCTCAATGCACGTAGAAAATCTAGGAAATACGGCATAAACTCCAATAATCTAATTAAAATTACAAATTTAGAGGAACAATGTATTAAAACTATAAAAACAGATCACAGATTAAACAAAAAATACACACAGAGCGGCAATAATAAACATAATTTAGTTCCTATTCCAAATATCAATAACACACATAGTATTCATCTCTGTACCTCCGAAACATTAAATATGGCACTATTAAATGTTAGAGCTTTAACTAACAAAACGTTTTTTATCAACGATCTTATTAGTGATAAAAAAATAGATTTTATTGCACCAAGTGAAACGTGGCTTAACTCAGGCGCAGCTGTTTTAATCGAATCTGCCTCTGGATTACAGTTTTACTCGTGCAGACCGCCAGGGAAAAAGGGGAGGCGGTTTGGCAAACATTTACTCGATGTCAGTTTTGGTAAGTTCAAGTCCTTGGAGTATCTCGCCGTTGTTATTCATGGAGATTCTCAAGTTCTAGTATTATCCGTGTATAGACCTCCAAAATTCAACGTGTCTTTTTTTGAGGAATTCTCTGACTTAATGTCAATTTTAATTACTAACTATGACACACTCCTAATAGTTGGCGACTTTAATTTTCATATAGATAATCAGTGTGATCTAAAAGTAAAAGAATTTATGAACCTCCTGGATTCTTTTGATTTGAGACAGCTCGTAAATCAGCCTACACATAAAGCAGGTCATACGTTAGACTTAGTGATTACTAAAGGACTGAAAGTTGATATAAAACAGATCATTGATATTGGTCTATCAGACCATTTTCTTCTACGTTTTAATATAGAAATAATGATAAAAACACCCATGAGAAGCATATTGTTAAAAAACGCTTCTTTGACTCAGCAGCAGCTTTAAAACTTACAAACATTCTAAGCAATCAGTCCGTTTATAGTGCCAACTATAATAGCGAGGATAATGTAAATAGTAAGGTGGAAAGATTTAATACTAAAGTGAGAGCTGCTGTTGACATAGTTGCACCTGAAAAGACAGTGAAAAAATCTTCTAGCATTGTTATACCATGGAAGACCCAAAGAGTGTCTGATTTAAAGAGAACATGCCGTAGAGCTGAGCGTAATGGAGGAAGACTAAACTTACTATCCACTATGAAATATTAAAAGTCAAAATAACAGAATACAATAACACTGTCCGTCTTGAGAGCTGCTATTTCTCTAAGATTATAAATAACAATGCTAGTAATCCCAGAGTCTTATTTTCTACAATTGATCGCCTACTAAACCCAGGTAACTTAAAGGAATGCCTCCTAAGTACTTCCAGTAAAACCTGTGAGGCTATCTGTATTTTCAATCAAAAATTAATGATATTAGAAATAACATAGTATATCCCTCCAACACTAAGGATCCTCCTAAACCCCAGCATCCTGTTATAAACAAATTAAACTCTTTCACTAGGATAGATTTACCTGATTTACAAAAATAATATCTCAATTAAAACCCTCCACCTGCGTCCTTGACCCAATACCAACAAGGTTTTTCAAAGAAGTATCAGGCGTGCTAATTGATAATGTTCTGACATAGTAAATTGTCATTAGATACGGGGTCTTCCCAGACTGTCTTAAGACTGCTGTAGTTAAACCCCTACTTAAGAAACATAATCTTGACCCTCGCTCTTGAAAATTTTAGACCCATCTCTAACCTGCCTTTCTTAAGTAAAGTTCTGAGAAGGCAGTCATTATGCAGTTAAATGACCACCTAAATAAACATGCTATTCTTGATAAATTTCAGTCGGTTTTAGAACAAATCACAGCACAGAAACTGCACTCGTTAAAGTAGTAAATGACTTGCGGGTAAATGCAGACAGAGGCCATTTATCTGTTCTCATCCTCTTAGATCTGAGTGCTGCATTTGACACCATTGATCATAATATTCTTAGAAATCGCCTTAGTCAATGGGTGGGCCTCTCTGGCAGTGTCTTAAATTGGTTTGAATCCTACCTGACAGGGAGAAAATTTTTGTTAGTTGTGGTAATTACAACTCAAGACACATGATATCCGATATGGTGTTCCACAAGGCTCTATCCTGGGTCCTGCTTCTCTACGTTAGGTCAGATTATCTCAGGGCACAACGTGAGCTACCACAGCTATGCTGATGACACACAGCTGTACTTATCAATAGCACCTGATGACCCGATTCTCTTGATTCACTAACACAATGTCTGACTTGTATCTCAGAATGGATGAATAGTAACTTTCTCAAGTTAAATAAAGAAAACTGAAATCTTAGTGATTGCAATAATGGATACAATGAGGCTATTAGAAATAAACTGGATACATTAGGATTAAAAGTCAAGACGGAGGTAAAAAGCTTAGGGGTAATTGTTGACTGTAATCTGAATTTTAAATCACATATTAATCAGATCACTAGGACAGCATTTTTCACTTAAGAAACATAGTAAAGTTAGACCTCTTATATCACTGAAAGATGCTGAGAAATTAGTTCACGCTTTGTTTTCAGTCGACTAGATTACTGTAATGCACTCCTCTCAGGACTACCCAAAAAAGACATAAATCGTTTGCAACTAGTGCAGAATGCAGCTGCTAGAATCCTAACTAGGAAAAGAAAATCAACACATTTCTCCAGTTTTGATGTCACTACACTGGTTACCTGTGTCATTCAGGATTGACTTTAAAATTCTGCTTATGGTTTATAAAGCCTTAAATAATCTCCCCATCTTATATATCGGAATGTCTGACACCTTATATTCCAAATCGTAACCTCAGATCCTCAAATGAGTGTCTCCTTAGAATTCCAAGAACAAAACTTAAAAGAAGTGGTGAGGCGGCCTTCTGCTGCTATGCACCTAAAATCTGGAATAGCCTGCCAATAGGAATTCGCCAGGCTGATACAGTAGAGCACTTTAAAACACTGCTGAAAACACATTACTTTAACATGGCCTTTTATAACTTCATTTAACTTAATTTAACTTAATCCTGATACTCTGTATGTTCAATTCATCATAATAACTATTCATGGTGGCTCTAAAATCGTACTGACCCCTACTCTCTTCTGTTTCTTTTTCCGGTTTCTTTGTGGTGGTGGCCTGCGCAACCTCCACCTAGTCAAAGCTTCATGATGCTCCAACAGTGATGGATGGATTAATAGGCAGAAGTCTACGTGACCATCATCATCATCAAGTCCTTCCGTGAGAACCCTAAATCCAAAGAGGACTGTTTCATTTATGTTAGGTAGAATGCCCAGAGGGGACTGGGCGGTCTCATGGTCTGGAATCCCTACAGATTTTTTTTTTCTTTTTTCTGTCCCCCCTGGCCATTGGACCTTACTCTTATTCTATGTTAATTAATGTTGATTTATTTTGCTTTCTTATTGTGTGTTTTATTTTTCTATTCTATATTATGTAAAGCACTTTGAGCTACTGTTTATATGAAAATGTGCTATATAAATAAATATTGTTGCTGCTGTTGTTGTTGTATATTGACCCTGCTAGTGTATGTTTTGCTCGTATTCACCCTGCGATGAACTGGCACCCCGTTCAGGATTTGTTCCTGCCTCGCACATGATGCTTGCTGGGATGGGAGCAACCCTGAATGGATGGCATAATTAAACATGTAAAATAAAGATTTTTTTTAAAGTTCTGAACACTCCGTGGGCTAAGTTTATAACTAGTTTTAATTTCACAAAGATGTTTATCGTGTGGTGATTGGATAGATGGAGAAAGAAAAAGGAAGGATAAGAGCTGAGGGTTTTATTACATCAGACAGATGACATTCTACTTTAAACAATAAAATAAACTATAGGAACAAAGTGGAAATGTCGACTTTAATCTCAACATAAGTGTCAAAATTAAAGTGGAAATGTCGAGAATAAAGTCAACATGTCAACGTCGTACTCGATGTATAGTTTTTTTTTTCTTCCCTGTGTCCATATTTTTTTTTTTTCACCATTTCCCTAATATGATTTCGTAGGGCTATACCACAAATAGCATTATAAATGCAAGTTGCAGTTTTATTATTTATGTATACAGCTTAGCTTGAAGCAAGGTTCATATTAATGCAATTTGCCTTAATAATGGATCAGTTGGTAAAGAAGTCATCACCAAGTTGCACTTGTTTTATTTTATTTTTATTTGGTGAATACTGTGTAATGCACCTGGGCTTGAAGTCTTGAAGTAATAGTATTATTACTGGAAGTTGCACTATTATTTATTTTATTGTTATTATTTATTAGTTTAAATATTATGCAGTTTAATGATGGTAAAGTTGTTTAAAAAGTCACTTTAACGTGTCAGTGGACAGAGATTAACATTAACAGAAAGTGTAGTTGGTTTACAAAAAATATTTACTATTTATTCCTTTTCTAAGACATGTTCAGTGCAAAACAACTTTTGACAAGCACCTCTGGATATTTTACGAAGTCTAAATGCCTCTTTGGATGGTTTAAAATATGTTGTCAAAATTTTAGTTTAAGCTGTTTGCAAAATTTGTTCAATAAAAAGGTTCTATATTTTGACTGCATCTGTCATGCAATGTGATTCCTTCTCTTCATTAGTGCCACCGCCTTGAAAATTATCACTTTATGGGGCCATTACAAACTTGGATTAATACTTGTGTGCACATTAATATGTTTTTTTTTGTACAATATGCAACGCTCATGACAGTGGAATAAGTTATTCTTAGCTAGTCTACTGTAGTAATTGCAGTCGAAAATGTGGTTAACATCCACTCATGCATGGGGAAAAAAATACCATTGAATACCGGGAAACCGGTATAATTTAGAAAAATACCGTGATATAGAATTTTGGTCATACCGCCCAGTTCTAGATGAGAATATGCATAGGTTGATGAAATATTCTGGGTGATGCGTATATGTTTGTAACTATGAGCCTTTTATGCATATTTCATTATTATTGCTAATATTTTTATTTATTTCTCACGGTATGTCTGCAAATAATAAAGTGCTTATGCTTTCTCCTTAGTTGGATAGAAGAAGCAGGTAAAACTGTAGCCTTCAAACAAATATGACACTAGAAAACACAGGCTTTAAAATGCAGGATTTTCTGTATGCACAAAGTGTTCAAAAAGAAAACAGAATGGGATACAGTTCACAAAAACCCTGATGAAATTACCTGGCTCAAACAAGTTAAGCCCTCCGTTACTACTATTTTTCTTTTTTTAGTAAAATAACAAAGAAAGGTAAAAAAAAAAAAATGTATCTATCTATATCTTATATATATATTATATATATATATTATATATATATATTATATATTATATATATATATTATATTTATATATATTATATATATTATATATATATATATATATATATATATATATTATATATATATATATATATATATATATATATATATATATATATATATATATATATTATATATATATATATATATATATATATATATATATATATATATATATATATATATATATATATATATATATATATATATATATATATATATATATATATATATATATATATATATATATATATATATATATATATATATATATATATATATATATATATATATATATATATATATATATATATATATATATATATATAGTAATCCCTCATCGATCAGGGGTTATGCCAGACCCCCGATAGGTGAAAATCCGCAAGTAGAAACCATATGTTTCTGTGGTTATTTTATATATTTTAAGCCCTTATAAACTCTCCCACACTGTTTATAAATATTCCCCGCAGAGTTATACAGCATAATCCCTTTGTATTCTCTTAAGATATTAGGTAAGATTAATTGAAATTATGTATATAAACACACTGTTTATATACAGTAAAACCTAAATATTATTTTAAAGATATTGAGAGTCTCCGATATCACATGTTACAGCCATTACGATAGACATGCCACCAGCAATAAATACGTACAATGCAACAAAAATAGTATACAGTAAATGTGTGTGTACAGTGACACTAAGCGTCGCATACATGTACTAAGTACTGTAAGTAGAAAATTAATTATGGTTACTCACCAACAATGACACGATGACTTGTCCGATAACAATGAGTTTAATTTTACTGCACAACAAAGGAGAGCGTTACAGCCCTTAAAGGAGCCACTTCAGGCGATTGTGAAGCACTGCCGTTGCTCTTCTTCTGGCAGACTTCAATCCAAATCCCTAAAGCAGATTCCATCCAGACTACTGCCTTATTACATCCACTTACAACTCGTTTTGCACCCTGGTTAAAAGGACACTGCGGCCGTAGATCTTATATTCCTTTCCTACTTTTTAAATAAAAGAATCGTAGCCTTCAACAAATCCAAAGCGCTTTACCTTTTCGGCAATCGTTAACATCTTCCGTTTGCGCTTGGGCACGGCCCCTGAAGCAGTAGCAGATCGTTTTGGAGCCATAATGAAGGGCTTGACTATGCACAAAGATAAACACAAAAGAGCACAACTCTTTACACAGGGAAACACGTCGATGCTGAATGAGCGAGACGAGACTTCCTGGTTAACACTGCATTCAGCAAGTAGGAACTTAACTGCGTGCTCTGATTGGTTAGCTTCTCAGTCATCCGCCAATAGCGTCCCTTGTATGAAATCAACTGGGCAAACCAACTGAGGAAGCATGTACAGGAAGTAAAAAGACACATTGTCCGCAGAACCCGCGAAGCAGCGAAAAATCTGAGTTATATATTTAGTTATGCTTTCATATAAAATCCGCGATAGAGCGAAACCGCGAAAGTCAAAGCGCGATATAGCTAGGGATTACTGTATATATAGATATCTCTATCGATCGAGAGAGAGAGAGAGAAAGAGATATAATGACATACAGGAGCAAGTGGCCTGAATATTTACTTTTTATTACGCTTTATCATCTTAGACATTGTCTATAAAAAGAGACACCACATAAGATGTAGTGTATGAAGCGAAGTGTTGGCTGGGGTGATTAAAATGAACATTATTAACATAGAAAGGGGTTTTTAAAAATAGTGATTTTTAAATGTTATAATAACAAAAAGTAATTATCTTATTTATTATCGTCTTTAATGACAAAGAAATCCAGTTTTTGCTTGTGGTTAAAACCACATACAATGCTTAAATAATTTTGTGCTCAGTTTTAGAAGTTACAGGCTTTTTCTGCTCAGTATTGCAAGTCCAAATGAGAACTGTGGAAGCAGAGTTTTGCAATAACCGAAAATAAAGTGACTTATTGGGAGGAGCCTCTGCCAAAATGGAGTTACATAAGTCTATCCGTATTTAAAACATAGACAATATTCTCAATGACAGAAAATTATTGCAATAAGTGTTTAACCCTGTACATGGTCTTAACTGCCACTGAACTAAGTTACATGGGCACCCTAATGGATTATAGTAAACACTCTAGTTCACCTAATGCTATCTACGAAAGCTGGCAGTCATGTTGTTTAGCCTATTAGTTATTAGATTAGGAGATTACTTGCACTTTTTTTAAAATCTAACTTAACACCCTTCTGATCTAGAAAAAAAATGAACGCTAACATTCTTTTTTTGTCTCTCCGAGATTTTCTGTAAAGTAACACTTTCAACACTGCCTTCCATACAGAGCCATTTATTAGGCTTTTTTTTCAGAGCCTCTGCTTTGATGTGTCCTTATAAAAATGTGTTAAATTCTTTGAGCATGGAAAGATGCTCTATAAATAAAACTGCATTATTATAATTATCATTATTACATAGTAGTCTGTCAGAATGTTACTTAATACATTAGTAACAAAAATAATAATACAACTACATTTTTTTTAATATAGCACCTTCTGTTACACATACCACATTAGCTTAAGTGTTGTTGGGTGGTTGTTTGCAAGAACTGGTGTCACTCCCTAAACATTTCCTCATTACTGATGACTTTCCTCTGCCTTCTTTTAACTCAGTGTTTCAACCTGCTAACTGCCACTTCACTGAATGCTTTCTGTTTCCTGACAACATATTTACTTCTTTATGACTCACTGATCATTTTTCAGTGCATATCAAAAAATACAGTTGTACACCATTATGATGGCCACAAATACTAATGTGCCAAACCCACTAAAGGGAAGCAAGTCTGTTTTCTGAAATACTGCAGCTGTCTATAATAGTCCATTGAAATTCCACAGCTCAATACTTTGCACTAAACAGCAAATTGAGAATGGAGATCCTTTGGTCCAATTGTTGTCAAGCAAATATTGCTTTTCAGTAAAAACAAGTATACGTATAAATTACTAATAACCCTGAGTACTTCTTTTAGATAATCAGTAAGAACAAAAAGATATATAATGCCTTACTTAAAATAACCAATTGGAGTATTCATCCAAAGATTTTTATAATAATAATAATAAATATAATAAATGCACCTGATACCTATTACCTTAAATCTTTCTCATCTCACAAGGCTTTCTTACTCTACCATTTTTGCTCTTTCTGACTTCATATGCACACTAGCACCTCCCTTAATACTACACCCACCATGTTTTCACAGAACTTCTAAATCATACTGTCACTTTAATTTTTTTTATTTTACTCTATCATTAAGAAATTCATCACAATAACTCTGGCCTCAACCTTGAACAAGTGGTCAGAAAATGCCAAAGCCAAAATGCCTGTCATGTTTCTTTAACTGCATACCACTTATGAAATTAACCACCAAGGGTGGTTTCCAGCACAATTTAAAAAGCCTAATAATGATTATACAGTACATGATCAGCCTTTAATGATTTTTGATTTATTTTACTCGTCACTCAGTAGTCCCAGATGACAATTTTGCCTCTTTATGACTGATGTAGGAATGCTTAGACATGCCTACACTTATTAAATAAAACTATTGAGATTTCCCAGAGTGATTTAATGGAGTTTGGCATAACAGAAAGTAGTGCTGGGCGGTATGACCAAAATTCTATCACATGACAATTTTCAAAATTTAACCACATTTTCCAGTGCAACTACTGCAGTAGACTGGCTAAGAATAACCTATTCCACTTTAATGAGAATTGTACAAAAACATTTTAATGTGCACAAAAGTATTAATACAGGTTTGCATGGCCCAATAAAGTGATACGTTTTCAAGGAGGGGGGCACTAATGAGGAGAAAGAATCACATTGCATGACAGATGCAATCAAAATATAGAACCTTTTTATTCAACAAATTTTGCAAACAACTTAAACTAAAATTTTGCAAACATATTGTCAACCATCCAAAGAGGCATTTAGACTTAGTAAAATATCCAGAGGTGCTTGTCAAATTTTGTATTGCACTGAACATGTCTTAGAAAAGTAATAAATAGTAAATATTTTTTGTAAACCAACTACACTTTCTGTTAATGTTAACAATCTCTGTCCACTGACACGTTAAAGTGACTTTTTAAACAACTTTACCATCATTAAACTGCATAATATTTAAACTAATAAATATAACAATAAAATAAATAATAGTGCGACTTTCAGTAATACTACTATTACTACAAAACTTGATTGCACGACTACGGGGAGCTGATGAGGTGATTGGGGCAAGTTGCACCCGATCGTTCTCTATTGCTTCATCGGCTTACTGTGGCGTGTGAATAAGGCACTGCACCCACGGAGATATATATTTATGGTAAGGCAGGACAGGGGGAAGCAAAAAAAAAAAAAAGATAGAACACAAGGAGGTTAAAGAAGGGAAAAGGCAGTCATGGGAGACGATACAGACACCAGGAAGGTGAAGGCAGCACAAGCTGAGGATCCGTGAGGGAGCGCAGGCTGAGGCGATATAGGGGCTGGTTCATCCCACTGACTAAGCGTGTAGAGTGGGGCGAGCGAAATGTAAGACCTCCCAATGGATCTGAGGAGCGACTGAGTGAGCGCGAAGGAAGACGGGAGGTGTGCCGACCTCAGACGGTCTGGCTGCAGAGTGTGGCGGAAGCCAAGACAGGAGTTGGCAGAAAGCAGTTCGTGCTGCAAAGGCTCCGCCAGCAACGCCCGTAATGGATGAGCCATGCAGAAAGAAGGTGGTGTGCTGCGATCGGGCGAGGAGAGAGACTGCATTTTAACCTCTATTTTAACGGATTTATTTATTATGGATTTTATCCCCACGTTTCACTGGTTTTATAGATTTGCTATTTATTAGAGTACTGTATTTTTCTGAACACTTTTGGTTTTATTTTTGACTGTTTTTTAACAAAAGCACTTGAGCGCTTTCCACAATCTGCTGGCTTCAAAGAGATTTCTCAGCTCATCTTGGTCATAACTATCAATGGTGTTGGTTCAACAGACTCCCATGTGGGAAGAGAGAGTCTGTAGGGGACCTGCATCGTCACACTATTACACAGTAACCAGGTACATTACACAGTATTGGAAAAAAAAAATAAAACAAGTACAACTTGGCTTGCAGTATTATCCAGTAGTATAGAAACAGTATTCACACATTTGAACATAGTGGTCCACATCTGAACTTTTAAAGCCAAAGTATCTTCAGACAACAGACATGGCACCTTTTTTCAACAAAAGTTCTTCTGTGTCATCATGTTCAACTTTATCATCTGCTACAGCTTCCATTTAGGAATGTTCTCAGTCCATTTTCACTGCTCAATACCTCCACTAACGCATGTAATCTGTTGCATGCCTGTTTAACAGTGCAGCAGTGAAAAAGGTCCCCCTTTAAACAGTTTCCCACTGCACCACGTTCCGAAAGTTGTTTAGGCTATTTAAACCAGTGTTCTGGTATAAGAAAAATCCATATCATAACAAAAATAAAAAACGGTTTTTGGTATGAACCGGTATACCACCCAGCACTAACAAAGGTTTTTAGGATTTTTGCTTCACAGCTCCAGCACCAATGCTGTATTTATAAAGAATCTCAGAATTATTCCTAAAAACTGCACTAAAAATCAGACTAGGATAAGATTTTCTCCTACTCCAGAGTAGAACATGAAAAGTAGTTATGAAGTGTCCTACAGCTAGGAGTAGACATTCACATTTTGAGAATGAATGGCATTACGAATAAACAGCACCCAGAGCAACAAACAGGGCACTCAGGTAACTATTTACAGCATTAAGTCAGGAAATATAGTAAAGTGAAAGAAAATGTGCCCAAAATTTCCATCTTCATTTACTGTGTTCTCTAGACAGCAAGTTAGTAAAACATACCTTCAACACCACTATTATTTCCAACCATGCCCCTTTGATCTTGGAGCTAAAATTATTATGCCCCACATACTCATCTCGCAGATGGCATCTTAACTGACTTTTATTAGCAGATGAAAACTACAGAATTTATATCCAAACAAAGCAGCTTTTTTCTAGAGACAAAAACATCCTGAGAGGTCTCTGCAGGAATACTCTGCAAAACCCTGAAGGGCATCTTAAGAGGACAGATTATTTCATATCTTTCCCACAGAAATAAATTGGAAACCAAGAAGGTATCCAAGCTAATCAACGAAATTACTAGAATAGACCAAGAACATGCCAGGTGTCCAAGTGAGGCTCTTCATAGGAAAAGGCAGGCTCTACATTCAGAACTCAAACACTTGACATCTAAAGAAACAGAACAACTCATTTCTAAATCAAGACACCATTACTATGAACATGGAGAGAAAGCTAATAAGATCTTAGCTCAACAAACCCACAAGCAAGAAGTTCACAATGTAATCCCAGCAATCACCAACACAATCAGAGACTGAATCATTGACCATACAAATATAACGCGCACATTTAGAGACTACTATAAATCCTTATATTCTACGGAGTTAAAAGAGACAATATACAATCTAATGCATTTCGGGATGAGTTACACATACCACAAATAGATACTCAGTGCAGAGGAATTGGAAAAACCTCTGGCGCTATCAGAATTACTAGATGCTATAAAGTCACTTCAGAGTGGGAAAGCAGCAGGCCCCAATGGCTACCCTGCTGAATTTTGTAAGAAATTCTCCACTCAGCTAGCTCCCCCTCTAATTAGCAACATTTGCAGAAGCTACAGACAATAAAATCCTACCTCAAACTTTTTGCCAAGCATTAACCACCATTTTTCCCAAACAAAATAAGGACTTATTACAATGTGCATCATACAGACCAATTTAACTTCTGAATAATGATGTTAAAATACTCTCCAAAGTCCTAGCTAGAAGGATGGAGAAAGTGCTGCCTTCGGTAATATCACAAGATCAAACAGGATTTATTAAAGGCCGACACTTAGCTTTAAATCTTTGACGTTTAATATAATATATTCAGCCACAAAGTCAAAAACACCAGAGATATCGTTGGATGCAGAAAAATCATCTGATATGATTGAATGGAACTACCTTTTCACTACATTACAGAAATTTGGGTTTAGCCCAAATATTTGTGCACGAATCAAACTACTGTACAGTAATCCCTCCTCGATAGGTGAAAATCCGCGAAGTAGAAACCATATGTTTGTATGGTTATTTTTGTATATTTTAAGCCCTTATAAACTCTCCCACACTGTTAACATTATTAGAGCCCTCTAGACATGAAATAACACCCTTTAGTCAAACGTTTAAACTGTGCTTCATTACAAGACAGAGATGGCAGTTCTTTCTCACAATTAAAAGAATGCAAACATATCTTATCTTCAAAGGAGCACCGTGAAGAGCAGATAACGTCAGAGAGAGCGCTCGCTAAGAAAAGCAAACAATCAAAAAATCAAAACCTGCGTTTAAGTATACAGAAGCACCGCGATAAAGCGGCATTTTGTAGAGGAGCGTCCTATCTTCTAGGCAAACAGCCACTGTGTAAACAGCCCCCTCTGCTCACACCCCCTCCGTCAGGCAGAGAGAATGAGAGACAGAGAGAAGCAAACAAAACAAGCGCCACGCGGGAAGCATATCTTATAGCATTCAGGAGTTTTAGTTAATATGTAATACATGCTCTGATTGGGTAGCTTCTAAGCCATCCGCCAATAGCGTCCCTTGTATGAAATCAACTGGGCAATCAAACTGAGGAAGCATGTAACCTAAATTAAAGACCCATTGTCCAGAAAGCGAATCAGCGAAAAATCTGTGATATATATTTAGATGTGCTTCCATTTAAAATCCGCGATAGAGTGACACCGCGAAAGTCAAAGCGCGATATAGCGAGGGATTACTGTATACAAATCCAGAAGCTTCAGTTTGTATTAACAACATTAATTCAGACTACTTTAAACTAGAATGTGGTACCAAACAAGGATGCCCCTTGTCACTACTGCTTTTTGCAATCGCTATTGAGCCACTGGCAGTTCACTGTAGAAATGCTTATGAGATACAGGGGATTATCAGAGAAGGACTTAAACAGAACATTTCTCTATATGCAGATGATATGGTACTGTATATGTCAGATCCACAAAATACTGTGCCTACAGCCCTAACAGCACTTACAGAATTTCAAAAGATTTCTGGTCTCAAAATTAAATTTCACTAAAAATATGCTCTTTCCAAACAATTCTCAAGCACACAATGTTAGATTGGACACCTTCCCCTTTATCACCGCAGATCAGTTTAAATACCTAGGGGTAAACATTACAAGTAGACATAAAGCTCTCTATCAACAAAATTTCGCTGTCTGTGTGGAAAAAATTAAGCAAGACTTGCATAGATGGTCAACCCTTCATCGCACTTTAGCTGGAAGAATTAACATTGTTAAGATGAATATATTTCCTAAGATTCTCTTTTTATTTCAAAACATTTATGTCTCCAAGTAGCAACCCTACAAAGACCAAAGGCAGAAGGTGGCATGGCTCTACCTAACTTTCAATTTTAATACTGGGCAGCAAATATACAAGCTATAAAAACCTGGACATGGGCACAAACAGATGAACATATACAGGCTTGGTCAGCAATAGAAATAAAATCCTGCAGTACATCTTTATATTCTTTGCTTTGTACCCCAATAAATGCAAGTTATCACCAATATACTAACGACCCAATTGTGCTTCACTCACTCAGAATATGGAACCAATGTAGAAAGCATTTTAAAGATAAAGAAGCTTTTAACTGTGGCATCTCTGCAAGAGAACCACCTTTTTCTACTCTCTCAAATATATGCAGTTTTTAATGTCTGGAAAACATTTGGGATTAAATCACTTAGGCATCTGTACATAGACAACGTCTTTGCATCCTACAAACAATTACATTCCAAATTTAACTTCCCAGCAACACATTTCTTTCACTACCTTCAAATCAGAATCTTTGGTAAACAGAACCTACCCAATTTTCCTCACCTCCCACCAACCTCTATGCCAGAAAAAATATTGATCAGTCTTCAGGACACAGACAGCATTTCTGTAATATATAAAACCATTTTACAGTCCCTACCTTTCAAAGATCCAAGAGGACAGTGGGAAAAGGATCTCTCACTCAATATCTCAGAAAATGAGTGGAAAGTAGCAATGCAGAGAATCCACTCGAGCTCCATATGTGCAAAGCATACAATTATTCAACTCAAAATTAAATAATCAAGCACATCTGTCTCATTTAAAATTGTCCAAAATGTTTCCAGGGCAAGATCCAACCTGCAAACGTTGTAATCAAGTTCTAGCCTCATTGGCCACATGTTCTGGACCTGCACCAAATTAACATAATTCTGGACCAAAATCTTTAAATGCCTATCAGACAGCCTTGGTGTCACACTCCCTGCTAACCCATTAACAGCTGTGTTTGGTGCAAGGTTATTATAGTTAACGAAAACTAAAATCAAAACTGAAACTATTATTAAAAAAACATTTTCGTAAACTGAAATAAAATAACTAACAAAACTGAAATGAAAAACTAAAACTGAATGAAACTATTAAAGTAGCTGGAAAGACTAACTGAAATAAAATAATAATTTACTAAAATATTTTTAGTTTTTGAATTAATATTCTTGTCGTAAGTCTTTAACCCTGGTAAGTTTTAACTCTAAAACAGAAAGTCATCCACCACGAGCCACCCGCATATATTCATCCAGTGAACGGCGGCTGGTGACGGAGGGCAGCTGTTCACACAGCATTTGCAGTGACAGAGCAAGCTGGGTGCGTAAAACGTGAGAAATAGAAAGCGATTTGCATGCCGCCTTTCTTTGTGCTTGTTGTATATCAAAATGTAATTCAAACGGCTGAAATCAGAATGTCCTGGTCAACAAAACGTTTACCATATGGACAGAAAAATCACAAGTGAGTAACGTTTCAGTTTATTTCTCCGGTGTCTGCTTTTTGTTGACAGCAATTCACCTGCCACTTCACAAAGGAGAAATCGTTTTTACAAAGTATAGAGAAAGTATAGTAATCATGAAAAAATTTAACCTCGGTATTTTGATGAATCTTGACATTAGACTAACCAGTGTCCAACAATACTGTTTTTTTGTAATTGTGTGTGTACACGCACGCGTATGTCTGTGTGTAAACACGCTAACTCAAAAAATGCAACTAGATAGATGGATAAAAGCATGTGGTTTTTACACCACAATTGTAGATCTTTATTCATTTTTGGGCCAAATCCATCACCCGGAAGTGGTACTTTACCTTAACACATACTCGATTTTTTTATTATTTTTTTTTTTTATTTATACAGCTGCATAGCCAAATTTATTCAACTTTACTTTTATAAAAATTGTTCAATATACTATTACTTTGATTTATTGCTGATGGTTCCTTAATGTACATAATATAACAATATAATCATTGTCTTGGGGTTTACTCCTCAAATATCCATCCCCATATCTGAGTATACAAGAAAGTCTAGGGGAGACCACTCACTGTTTTTGAAAATAAAATGGCACTGATCGAGAGACTGACGTGGTCATCATACAAGATCAGCATATTGTTGCTGATCAATCACTTTTGCTTTAAAAACATCGTTTAACAATGAAGCAATACAAACAAAGGTAGAGAGTTTGACAAGTGATGAAAAACTAAACATACTAATGGGTTTTTGTATTTATTCCATATTTATTAATTTCTTTTTTAGTTCATATTCAGAACTCAAAATACCTGATATTGTCAAAGTAATCCAGTAGCAGAATTATATTTTAAAATATCTGTCTCCCTTTTTTCAATGTTTTTCTGTCTCGCTCATATAGATAGTTGAAATATCATATTCTTTTTGTTCTTAACATCAGCCTTATCATACATATTGCATACCAGGGATTTTTCCTGCCTTGCATCCAAACCTGCTGCGGTAGGCTCCAGGTTTCCTGTGATCCTGATCTGGATAAACCAGTTTAGATAATGTATATATTGTTCTTAATCTCAGATGCGGTCTCTGTCGTTTTATGCCTGTCCGTACACCTATTACCTGCTCTTGCTCTGCTCAATATGGGTTTATTGTTCTTATGGTGGGCTATTCAAGACTCACCACCCCTAACCTTGACATTACATGCACGTTTTTCTTTGTTTCCCTCAATACAGCTAGGTGTGGTGCCTGCACACTGATTCAAGTCTAAGAGCCCTGTTCTTCCTAATCCCTAATGATTTTCATGACAGGATATTTTAAGATTTATAAAATTGTGTAAAATTGTTCATATTCAGTGTCTAGTTTCAATTATGCTTGTTTTTATCAGACAAAAACAAAATGAGACAGTGTAGTAAGCTTCCACTAACACTAAACTCATATCCAAATCTGTTAACTGCACAGTTCTGTCTGATTGTGACACAAAACTATAGATAGATAGATAGATAGATATAGAGAGAGAGATAAAATAGTAATGTCTTTGTGAAATAAAAACTAAACTAAAAATGCACAATGAAGGAAAACTAAAACTAAACTGAATTTCCAAGTAAGGTCAGAAAAAATATAGACATAAAAACTAAATAAAAAAGGCAAAACTATAGTAACCTTGGTTTAGTGTTCTCCCAGATGGGCTTATAGTGGAGAAAGACAAACAAACTGTGATTGCCTTTACTAGAATATTGGCACAAATGTCTTATCTTGCTCAACAAGAAGAATCCTAACTCCCTCTTTTAAGTTAGTGGGTAACTGATGTTATACACTATTTGAAACTGGAAAAAATCAAATTCTCACTTAGAGGATCTGTGCAGAACTTTTTCAAAACCTGGCAGGATCTGATCAATAACATTTTAGAATAAGCTTTTAAAGCACTGAGGAAGCAGATTCTCTACCCTTTTTTTCTTTTCTCCATTTATCGTTATTCACTTATTAATTCATCTACTTACTTATTTTTACTAGCTTTAAGTTTTACTCTGCTGGCTTAGCTCTATTTCTCAGGAGTGGGGGTTGATTTGTTTTCAATCTTATGTTGGTAAAAACTGATTTATTTGCATGGAATGATGTGTGATTTTAATAAAATCAATAACATAAAAAAAAAAAACATTGAACTTATTAACCTTTATTAGGATCCCACTTGCAACTGTTTGACAGTAAGAATAATTGTCTTTGCTGCATGACCAAATGAAATCACTTGAACAAATTATCATTACTTATTTTCTAATACCACCTTTCAAAGAAGCCTCACTCATTACATATTGAAACCAAAAATGTATCTGGTAAAATTAAATTTTCTCTTTTGTTAGTCTCCTTAATTCCACGAACATAAAATCCAAGTAAATCACCATATAGTTAAATTCATTTTGCAAATAATGTTATTTTTATTAGTTTTTCATAACATGTATTACAAAAAGTAGAATTAAAAAGAAAAATTAATAGATTAACAACACATTTATACTTGCCCTTTGCAACAGCACTGACATCTTCATAAAACCCAGCAATTAAAGCCACATGGCCAGGCCTGGATTCAGTGGGAACATGGGTATGAGACACACCCCAGCTTCCTTTCTCTTCTATCACCTTCCTAAACATAACAAGGGTATACACTAGTGAACATCTCATTCATACAAATAATAAATAACATGCTCATAATCAAACATATCCTACAGCTAGGCAATAGACATTTCACCTGCTGCATGAAAATGATAAATGACAAATGCAACTCATATTCCAACTTAAAATGACAAAGAGAAATATATACTACATCGAATTTCCTATATCATCAAGAAATTACAGCATAACATTTTTCAAAATCAGCCTAATCCATTTCAGGGTGGCAGGGGACCAGAGTTTAATCCAGCAGAACTTTGCACAAAGAAGTAACTAGTCCCAAACATGGCAACTTTCCATCGCAGTTTCATTTTTACACTCACCTATGTACACTTGGCCCAAATGGTAGTGCACTTGGCCCATATAGTAAATGCCAACTATAGTAAAACAATCTGTAAGACTTTGGATATGTGAACAATAAAGTGAAGACCCTTGAGGAAAAACATCTTGAGACAGGGAAGGTCTGCATATTTCAAACGGAAAAAAACCCAGGCAAATAACCACTGCATGTGTTTTTTTGTTGTTGTTTTATGTGGTAAGGTATAAAATATGCACAAAGGCTTCTATATATTTAAAGCTGTAGTGTATTTACCATACTTATATAAAAAATATTTAACATATAAATCAATAATTTACCTACTTCACAGTACTTGAAGGCCACATAATGAAGTGCCCAGAACAAACCGTTTTATGAATAACAAAACTACGTAGGTCTTAAATCAGTCTAACAAGACATAAACTGAAAAAATGTGCAGAAGCTGCACTTTTCATTTTTTTCTGAAAGCTTGCTGCACCCCACTCAGTAAGCATTCTATTGTGTCTGTTTTTTCCACATTTTTACCAGATACATGTTAATAAAGCTTTCAGTGTATAAACATTCAGACAAGAGACACTAAAAATTACATTCCAAAACCACCAGTAGTATAAATGAATATTTTGTAAGACGGGTTTCCAACATATTACAAGACCACCGAGCACCAAAACTTTAACGACCCATATGAGTAAAGTATTTACAGGATTGTACAAGTTAAGTATTTTGGTATGGTATTCTCAATGGATACTTCAAAAACATTTTTAGGATATCCTTTAGTATAGGTTATCCCTATGAAATGCACTGTCCTACACCATTTACTATGCAATTCATTTCTTAATAAATCACTTCTCCTTAACCAACTCTTCTAGATGAAAAGACTGTCAAAACTAAGCAAAATACTTAATTCTATAGAAAAGAAAAAATTACGGTGAAGTTTTATTAACATGGAAATGAGTAAACTAGTAGTCAAATTATAGGCTTAAAAAAACTTGGCAGTAAAATCAAAACACAAAAAATGCGGCGGCCAGGTCAGAATGATATTCCACCCAGGCGTTAGTAATCGAATTGGTATTTTCACTTGTCGGCATTCTGTGCTTTTTAAAAGAGGGTTGTTTATTACCTTAAATATGACGCTCTAGGAGACCCGTTTTCATCCAATCTGCACAGTACGTCAGCTCTTAAACCATCAGCCACAAATAAAACCAATCGCTTAGCTGGAGGCGACAGAGGTGTCCGTTGTGGAGTCATACCATGGACAAGGGGAGAGGTGAAATATATGTCAAATATTGAGTAAAAGAAAACCAAATGTACTGCCAGCCCAACAGCAACGAACTGCAGCATGTTCATAATGACAACACTACTCAAGACGCATAAAAGAAAAAATCATTTACAAATTTGATCGTTACACCAAAAGCAGGTGCTGTCGACTACATATAATAGCAACATACGATTAATTCCTTTTGTACCATTTACATAAACTCTTAAATTTCATAAAATGTTGTTTTATAGTAAAAACATACTGCTACCGCAAATATTTTCAAATAATCTTCCCAATAACGTGGAGTCAAAGAAATGGACGAATGGTTTAAATGCAGAATGTTTTGCTACAGACACCAATCTACGTTCGACTTCCTGGTTCTGTTTCTGACCCTTGACCTTAGCAGGGGTTAATGGGAATTGAAGTCTTTTTTTAGCACAATCTCAATAAATACAACGTCGAAGTTTCAGTATGTATTTGTCTTAAGCGATTCAGCGGCTGTGCTGTTTTTTTGCTCATTACGCTATATTTGTTTTATGTACATCGAAGCAAAAAGTGGACATCTGCATATTAAAATTGAATCACGTTCATTACGCATGCATATATTCAGAAATTAAAGCTAACATTTTGCAGTTTGCCTCACATCTATCTTCTGATTTGATATACTGTAATGAAAATTATTATTGTAAAGAAGATTCAAATAAAGTAATTGCATTTTAATGATAATTTATAAACAATGCAGTGAACAACTCAAGAATTTAGTTCAAAGCTGATGTGGAGAAACAAATCATTTTAATGTTATTACTTTCTGATTGTTGGTCTCGGTCAAAGTAACATTAAATCATTGACGCCTTCAAGCTTAAAACTGAGCAGGAAGTGTGCTGAAAATGTATTATTTTAGAACTTTTTTCCAAATTAGGTGATAATAAACGTTATCACAGTCACTCAGGGTGTAACAGCACAGCTCTTTTAAATGTATATCAATCATCAATACTGTAACCATCAAGCTCATCAGATCTGCAAATGAAACGAGATTTGAGACAGCTGTGCAATAATTCAGAGTTGTACAGATATGGGGCATACTTTGTAGTAAACTAAGGGTTTACCCATAAGAAAAAACAGACAAAGGCACACAGGTGGTATAAAACTTGAATTCACCTTATGAAAAAGTTTTATGAATTGTATTGGATTCATCACTGTCCACAACCACAAGTTTAGCCATTTAAAGGTTAAATGGTATTTACAATTATTAAGTTATCTAAATGTTGTTATTTTTGAGATATTATGCTCTTTAAAGGTAAAATCACAAGTGCTAACTTTTTTTCCATTCTGAAAACAAATGATGCAGTACACAGAATACATTTCCAAGCAACGTATTGGGTTGTAGTACTTTTTCGAATATACTTCTTATCAGAACTGTTCCTTTCATATAGAAAGAGCTTTATGAATATAGATTGATTAATTATTTTGGGTTGAGTGGCCTCTTCTCATCAAGACTTTCCTCATGTTCTTATGTTCCTGTTTCATTCTGCATTTTCATAGTGCACAACAAACTATTTAGCTCCATATTGCACATGACAATGTTTAATCTGAATAATGATTTTGACAGCAATTTTTAGTATTCTTTCACTAAATGTGTTATAGCACTTCTTTCCACAATGCAAAAAATAAAAGTCAAAACAGTTTTCAGAATGTGTTTTGGAGAAGGCAAGATATTCTTGTGCACAGTCATTAATTCTTTCACATTTTGTGACTTTTAATATCCAAAAATTTGTTTAGGACATTGAGATTTGATTCCTTATCTCATTGTCATTCTTTATTTGAATTTGTCTGCATTTAACTGCACTTTTCATATGACCAATTTTGAAGACTATCTGAGTCTTTCAGGATTGTTTTTGATGCCTTCTCTCTTCTATCTCCTATTTTTGGTTTTGCATGAAAATTTGACAAGTTTACTTATTATACATGAATGTATTATTAATATTAGAAAATAACCCAATAGAAGTATACCTCTCTGAGTGATTCACTGGATTCACTGATTACCTTACCTCATTTTTACTCTTGTTAGCAAGCTAGCAATTTTGTTTTTAAAACTAGGGTTTATGTAAATTATCTTGAATATCTCCAGAGGAAGGAAACGTAGAAGGAACAGGGGAGATAGAGTGACCACTAGATTAAAGAAATTCAGGATTTCATTTCATTTTTCATTCAAGTGAAAAGATGAGAATTTGTCAGAATAACAAGAAAATTAGGCAAAATCGATCACCAAAACTAAAATTGCTACACAAAAACTGAGTCAAAATAATGAGACCAATATTTTGTTATACTAAACTGGTTTAATTTGCCTGTAACTAAACCCAGTGAAGTGTTTATTAAACTGGATATTCAAATGCTAGGAGTGTAGTACACTACCCCCTAAAATACTGCCTTAGCAAAAAATGTTTGCCAGAGTCTCCTCTCCATTATCTCAGCAAATGCTTTTTCAGCAACCCTCTGATTATCTAATGAATCTGAGAATTACCAAAAATATGCCAATCTAGAGGCACTGCTCTAGACATTTTTATAGCATTGGAGAGGACTACCATTTAAGACAAATTCAGAAATGCATATTTTGCCTTCAGTATTTCTTGTTGGATCTCCTTTTTAAGTTCAGATCATTCAGATTTACTCCTTGTTAGACTATTATGAAGCACTCCACATATACTGTAGCTGTATAGCCCCCCATGTAAACAATGACATTTTCCCATATGTTCAGAGTCAGTGAATTTTACTGTTTTATGAATTACACCTAATTATTCTAAGAAGGCGAAATACAATGAACAGCTGTTAAGCTCATTCATACAAACAACAATCAAGTAGCTTGTCTTGAAATTATTTTAAGACGTGTGACCATTTGTACAATTGGCTGAGTCTCTCCGTTGGTATGATTCTGTAGTAGGTCGGTGACAATCTTCTGTTAAAAAGTCTACTTCCAGAGGCAATTATTCATGTTCAGAAAACAATTTAAACAGTATTTTTCAAATCTGTACCCAACTGCAAGTTCTCTAATACAAAATCAACATTTCTCAAGAAACAGTTTCTTGAGACTGACACCCAAGTATTCATATAGCAGATGAATCTTATTGCTTTCGAACCTTGTAGCTTATTAAGACTGAGCCCAGCTAGGTTCTCTATAGCATCATAATATCACCAGATCCTAGCATCTGGCTTAGGGGAATCTCTCTCTCTCTCTCTTTCTCTCTGATTATACAGTATACGCACCATCATCAGAATCACAAGACTCATGACAACATAATGTAGCACTGAAGATTCCTGGAGTACCCATGCAGCAAACTTCTGTTAAAGCTCAAAATTCTATGAGGAAAAATTTCAAGATCATGAAAATTCCTTTGTGATGTCAAAATTGATGTGTTCTCCCAATTATTTGCCAGCCTTACATTTTGTGAAGGAAAAAGTATCTTTTTATTTTACCCCTTATATTGTCTGAGGTAAACATTTTGCAAATCAATATGCCTGGCAACTATGAGTAAATTGAGCAGACTGCAAAATCCAGGTTAAACAAAACTATATTTATAGCAGTTATTGTAAGTCAAACCATTTTTGAATGATATAGAAATAAGAATTGTACAAAACTAGACAAAAAACAACAGACTTGGAGTCTGTAACAAGACAAACGTGATGGAACTTGTTTGAAGATGTTAGGTCAATTTTTTTGGAAGCTATTATCCTATATAGGTTTCCACAAACACACAAAGAGACAGCATGCTAAAATTCACTTTCTCATTACTTTGAGCATGGTAGAATCAAAACCTAAATTTAAGTTGAGAGCAGATTTTTCACCCTGTAATCAAACTTCCATTTACATATAATTAAAGCATTGAATTTTCATGACGGGAATACCTGAGACTCTGTGACACAGTGCCATATTGTATTTGTTAGTGGTATGCTTGTTTGAAGCTCTATA
Source organism: Polypterus senegalus (assembly GCF_016835505.1). Lineage (NCBI taxonomy): Eukaryota > Metazoa > Chordata > Cladistia > Polypteriformes > Polypteridae > Polypterus > Polypterus senegalus. The sequence goes on along the minus strand of NC_053158.1, from coordinate 128,385,576 downwards.
TTGGCATATTCTAAGTTAATTACTTAAAATAACTTATTTCATGTATTTTGTAGGTTACATACACTCTCTGAAATAGAGAATTATATATGAACTAAAGTGCTAGCCCCACAAGGAGGCATCACTGAACCCTAAACCGCAAATACAGTAATGCCCAACACAATTCTGAATTTAAATAAAAGATATTTATTCAGTCAAAGCACCCTTCTATTAATCACCTGCTCAAAGATCAACCCCAATACAAAATTAATCAAATTGTTCCTCCTTCCGTCCTCCAGTTGAATGTTGCCTGCTGCCTCCCGACTCTGACTCCCCGATGTGAGGTAGTGGGCTCCTTTTCAAGCCAGACTCTGGAATGCTTCCAGTGCCACAGCATGTCCTCTTGGAAACATTTCCGGGTTATAAGGAAAGTAGGGCGTTCCTACCCCTACAGCACCCTCTACCATGACAGGGACCCCGACAGGGCTGCACTCCTTGACTGCAACTCCCAAGCTCCCCTGCATGTATCCAAATTGAACCAGCACAAGAGGATCACTGCCACCTGTTATATGGGGATGGAACTGCTCCCAGCCTCTGGCTTCCACTGGTCCAACAATGATATTATTCAGGCCAGACATGAAATCATTTCCTTATTCAGCTGGCCACTCATCTGTCCTAAGAAACTAACCCCCTTCCCAGCCAGAATGACTGTCCTCATTCTTAGGCTCCTTCTATACAGCCACCCCGTATACTTGAAAACTGGTCCAGAAAAAAAGGGAAAATATGAGCAATAGGTCTTTACAGACTTGAGTCCAAAGCAGAACTGAAGTAACAGACAAAACATAGCGGTTTTAAAGCCGGACTAGAGAAATATACTTGCTCATATCCATCTATTATTCTTGTGTTTTATTTGTTTATCATCATGTTCAGACCACAACAGGGAAAGTGAGTTATTTATTGTAGAGATTTACTGATTTATGAACCTTGTTTAAAAATTGTCTAGATCTCTTCATATTTCTGGCATCTTACCTGGAAGGTGAAACAGAGATCCTTGGGTAGGCATAAGTTAAAATCCTTACATGCAGTACATTACATCTTGCTAATGTTTTTAATGAATTACTGGCATCGTCAAAGACAACACTGATATTAATTACCTGATTGAGTAACATTACTCAATCCTTCTTCTTACACAATACACACTTCCTACAGCACCAACACACACACACACCAGATCATTAAGGAAAAAACATACAACCACTCAAAATTGTACTTAGCATGGTTTTTAATTTTTGTTTATATTTACACATACAAACAACTTTCAAAGAATGGGTTATGTAATTGTCATCAGAACAATAATCTGTAGTCCAACAGTGAAAACAGAAACATAGGCAAATTTAGGTGGCTTTATTCTGAGAAAAGTTTTCAAAGGCTGTAGGAAACCTCTTGATTAATGTTAAAACTAGAGCAGGGTGTGGTAGCTTCTCTTTGTTGTCATCCTATGTAAATAAGATTAACAATGACTTTGCTCTGATCACCCCCTTTTATCCTAGTATCTATGCAACTAGAACAGTCCATCTTATTGTTTCTTATGTAAAAGATTGTGTGTCTTGATCTTTAGTTGTGCCTTGTTTTGTAGTTTGTTTTTGGATCTTTAAACTTGAAAACAGCTATTTGTTCAGCTCAAAAAATTACTCTTATGCAGCACCTATTACACAGTCACATATTTCTATGTGCATACTGTATATGCAAAGAAAATCAATGTTAAAATTTCACAGTGATTTTGTATTTTAGTTTTACTACTTGCTACATGTGTATTTTAAAGAATGTACACTATGATCATAAAATACAGGTATTTTAAAAATTCCAAGGGATGCCTTTAGTTAAAAGGCATCCATACTGAAATCTTTCATGTTAAGCATTTTTTTAGTCCTTTTCAATGATTGAAATTTTTTGCATTGTTTTTCTTACATACATTCCTTTATACTTTATAACCTTTCTGTCATATTTGATGGCACCACCCATTTAAGTCATTGTTCTGGCTGCTTTAGATTGCTTTCCAGATTTAACTTCTAAAAAAGGTGTCAATTTAGTGTGGAGGGATACACTAATGTCTTAATTAAACTTAAACACAAAAATTAAAGGATACTCTAGTAAAAGTATTAAAGATTTAAATTCATAAATGATTTAAGGTTCTCGCTTAAAACATTCATTTGACTTCTGACTTCTGATCAACACTAGCCTCAATAGTTTGTTGTTTGTATTTGTTTTTTCTACCTCTGCCATTCAGATAAATAAACCACCAAAATAATTTGTTTATGGAAGTCATTCTCAAATGTCATAAATATCAGCATTTAAATTCAAACTAAACCTCACTATTTTTAAATTTGCCATGCCAGTATTAGAAGTGTGAATTAAACAGTAAAAATTTAACAGGTGGGCTCACCACTTGTAACACAAAGGATGAGGGTCAGATATGATGCCAGTTTAGTGATAGGCATAGGCTGGCATAGCCAGAAAGGGCACCACTGAGCTTCAACCCACAGACACAATAATGTCCAAAATTATTCCAGGTTCAAATAAAGGCTTTTTATTTATGATAAGAACACCAGCAAAATACACCAAGCCACAATCCCCTCCTTCAACTTCCAAGACTGTTGCCTGCTTCCTCCCCACTCTGACTCAAGTAAGTGAAGTTGTGGGCTTTCTTTTGGCGCTTTTCCACTGCATAGTACGGCACGACACGGTTCAGTTCAGCTCACTTTTGAGGAGTTTTCCACTGGGAACAGTACCTGGTACCTGGTCCTTTTTTTAGTACCATCTCAGCCGAGGTTCCAAGCGCGCCGAACCGTTACCAATACGTGATGTGTAAACTCTGCTGGTCACTGATTGGCCGGAGAAAATCGTCATTACTGCGTCACTGAACTTGCGACACGAGACACAACAGACCCGCTAGATTTTTAGCACAGCCAGCGAAGGTTCGGACGCACCATTTTGTTTTAACCAAAAATGGCTGTTTCGTGGTCTATTGAGGAAGTACAGATGTTCCTCTCGTTGGTAGCCGAGGAGCGGATCCAGCGAGAGCTGGATGGGGCGACGCGAAATGAAAAAGTTTTTCAGGAGGTCGGAGCAACTATATTTTTTTCTCCAGCCTTTGGAGTTTTTTTTTTGTTTTTTCTGTCCTCCCTGGCCATCGGACCTTACTCTTATTCTATGTTAATTAATGTTAACTTATGTTTATCTTTTATTGTGTCTTCTATTTTTTATTCATTTTGTAAAGCACTTTGAGCTACATTTTTTTGTATGAATATGTGCTATATAAATAAATGTTGATTGATTGATTGATTGATTGAACTATAACGACACGTGAATAATCCCGCCCACTCTAAAGCGGTGCTAAACTGCAGTCGAAACGCAAACCGAGCTGAACTGAGCCGAACCAAGGTGAGTTGTACTGAACCGTGCTGTGCCGTACTATGCAGTGGAAAAGCGCCATTTTAAACTCATGCCTGGGTGGTCCATAACATTTCCAAGTTGTGTATAAACCAGGACAATCTTCTGGCGGTATCTGGACCTGCGTTTCCAGACTCTAACTCTGGTGCCACTTTGTGGGTTACTTAAATTGGCACAGCCTTGAGGAACTTTTCTACCTGTTTTGTGGTGGAATAAGCTGATCCTAGCAAACCCAATCCCCTAGTACATCCGCAATTTCCTTAGGGCCGGATATGAATTGATCCTTTATCCCGACCAGGATGTCTTATCTTCCTCCCTGGCACCTACAGCAAGAAAAACCTAGAAAGACTAGACCTTGGCTTTTCGAACTTGGAACATTACCTTCCTGGTAGGGAAGAAGCCTGAGCTTGCGTGGGAGTTGGAAAAGTACCAGCTAGATATAGTTGTTATCACCTTCATACATGTATGGGTTATGGAACTAAATGTCTTGATCAGAGGTGATCGCTCTCCTACTCTGTAGATGCAATGTATGAAAGACCTAAGGCACATATGCAGATACTCACATACCCTGGTTGAGGGTTGTGTATTTATAGTCTTCTCTGGTGAATAAGAGGGTTTCCTTAATCCGGCTAAGAGTCAAAGAGAGGAAACCTCTGGCTGTTAATTTGTACATATGCACAGCTGTTCAGAGTATTCAAACTTCTTAGAAAGCGTGGGTGAGGTGCTTGAAAGGGTGCTGTCCACTGACTTGGTAGTCTTATTGGCTAACTTTAATGTTTACTTTGGGAATGACAGAGATACCTGTGTAAATGGGAGGAAAGACCTGAGAGATTTAAACCAGAATGGTGAGTTATTATTGGATTTCTAAGCTAGTCATAGATTGTCCATAGCAAGCACTGTGTCCAAACACACGGAGGCTCAAAAGTGTACCTGGTAATAGAGAAACTTGGGTCAAAGGCCAATGATAGACTTTGTAGTTGTGTAATCTGACCTGGGGGGCAGCACTGTCAACTGATCACCACTTGGTAGTGAGTTGGGCTTAAAGTGAGTGCTGTAGGTCAAATTAACCAAGGGAACCTAGATGAGAAGCTAGGGTTCCCTTAGAACATCTGGCTGAGGCTTCTATTCAAGATGAGTTCATCTACCTCCTAAAGAACTTCTCCCATGTGTAGAGTGACGTTGGGGACATTAAGTCCGAATACACCTGGTTCAAGACCTCAGTTGTAGAAGAGGCTGCTAAAAGCTGTGGCCCTAAGGAAGTCAGAGCATCTCATGGCGGCAACCCTAGGAGTGATGGAAAAAGGGAATATGCAATCGACAAGTGGATTGGCAAGCTGCTGTTTTGTGGGCACGATACCAGTTCATTGTGCTAAAGCACGAGCTGAGTCTAAAGACAACTCTGGGTTTACTGTTCAATTTACATCCTTGTTCTCACCTGTGGTCATGAGCTCTGGGTAACAATTAAAATAATGTGATTGAAAGTAGAAGCAGAAGAAATGAGGTTACTTCACAGGACTGACGCTGGACTGGCACTTGTGATAGGGTGAAAAGTTCAGTGATTTGGGAAAGCCTCAGAACAGAGTCACCCTAGAGCTGCAATGAACATGTCGCACTGAGCGGAGACCCTGTGGCAGTACCATCTCACGCTGGCTGGTTTAGGAATGCCTGGTAATACAGTACTCCAGTAAGAGCTGGAATCTGTAGCTGTGGACAAGGAAGTCTGGGTTGATCTGCTTGGACTGCTGCAAATGCACAAAAAGAAACAATTAAAATTAATTGCCAATTATTACTACTTTTTCTACATTCAGTTTATGTTTTGAATAAGCTACTGCTCCTACTCTAAGTTAAAACTGTACAGATCAGTGTTTACTAACATAGGGAATGTGATTTTAATTGGTTTCTGTAAGAATTATATACTACATTAAAGCCCATATAACACAAATAGCTAGTGAAGATGGAATAGAATTTTTGTTTTGTGTTAACTGTTGCAGGTCTGAGTAGGGACTCTTGCAGCAGAGTTATGAACTAGCTGGAGCTGACACAACAGGATTCAAGGGGGCACCTTTTAACACAGAGCTGAAATAGTCAAGACGGGATGTCACAAACACAGAATATATTGTGGAAGTGGATGAAAGAAAGAAAGAAACAAACAAACAAACAAACAAAGAAACAAAGAAAGAGAAAGTTTTGAATTGAACTTTATTAATCAATAATCAACACATCATTTACAATGTTGTAAGTAAAAAAAAGAAAGGAAAACCCAATTCTCCACAACAAGAAAACAATACCTACTTCATATTCCAAATAAGAAAAATCAACTCATTATCCACAAGTTTGCAAATTGCATCAAAAACACACCATTTTTCCACAAAAGAAATCACATTTGCAGACATTTTGCAGAATTAAAATTTTAAATACACTCCAGCTTTCACAAGGCCATGAAATATTATCATGTCACATTGCCTATTTGATTTGACTCTCTCTTTTCTTGATTTATAAACAGCCAGCGTGGCCTGTCCAATGATGAAATTCCTAATCAGACATTGATCCTGATTATCCAAATTTCCAGTAACTCTATAAATAAATACACATTCATTAAAAGGCAAGTTAAGAAAAAACAGAGTTAAGAATATTGAAAACTAGGGGGCTCTGCCCCATGCTTGCTTCTCTCACCCACCCCTAGGTTTGGTTATTTCCATGTGAATTGTTACATATGCATTATTTTCACTTTTACAAAGCTATACTTGTCCTTTATTTCCAGCCTCGGGCATGGTTAAATCTCTTTCTCGCAGGACGTGTAAGGCCAGGTTTACACACGCGACGTGATGCATTCTGCTACGCAAGCATTTTACTGTTTATACTTGCATGCGTACTTTACGGAAAACTGAAAGAATACACCAGGTGGCAGTGAGAGATGTCATCACGGTGAGAACAGGTTTGGCTTCACTGTGTTGTGAATTGCCTGGAATACCCATTAAATTCCAAGGACACCTTACTGCAATATCTCTGAAAAGGATGTTTAATGATTAAATCCATCAATCCAGGGATTTGTCCATTCCTGCAAGCGTTGAGCACGAGGCTGAAACAATCCCTGGACAGGCACCAGCTCATCGCAAGCACTCACATACAAGCACTCACATACACTAGCGTCATTGCATATCTTTGGAAGGAAACCAGTGCACACTGTGGAAACCCTGAAGGAAAACATGCAAACTCCAGGTAGAGAATACCAGCAATGTGACTCCCTGAGAGACAACAGCGCTACCGCTCTGCCACCGTGTCACCCCCCATGTATGTAATTATTAACAGCATTCATTATTTAAACAAAATTAACGATTTATATGTAAAATGTAGCATACATACTTTAATACATTTCATCATGAAAGTGATATCAAGTATAAATCTTAGGATTCTAAATGTGCAGAGAGTTGGAATATCATACATTTAATGTGTTTTGTACAGTGATCTATTGCTGTTTGCTGCTGCTGTCAGGTCCGGAGGAAACCCTAGAAAAAAAGACAGCACAGAAGACAGTATGTGAGACTTTTAAAATGTATCGTGTCATTACGATCGGGAATATGCGATGCTTGAATATAAAAGCACCATGAATGCATTTGTATGTCGGCATTTTGCTTCACCACATTGAACCATTCATCAAACATTGAAGCACGCAAATCAATCCCGTAGGATCCGCAAAGCGGCTTTCTATCACAAGTAGATAGTAAACAGAGATTCTAATGTCACATTCCAACTTTTAGCACACTGCACCCCCCGACTTTTTACTGGTACTGCAATTTGCACATGCTTTGCATTAATCTCTGAGGACCTGCTCAGAGGACGTGTCAAATGAACGCTGGGAATGCGTGGCAGCCATGATTCGGGTGCATACGCATTCTGAGCATGAAGTACAAACGAGCCCTAACGCTGCTCATGTTGTGAAGGGGGGGAGGCTGAACACACTCTAAGGAGATGCCATCAGATCAGCTGCTGTCTTTCTGCTGCTGCTGCTTGTAAGCTGCATGTTCATGTGCATGTCCAGGCAGAGGAGTAGCTTCAGTGACAGACTTTTGTCACTGTCTTGCTCCACTGACAGACTGAGGAGATCGTTCCTCCCCCACACTATGCAACTCTTCAATTCCACCTGGGGGAGTAAATGCTAACATTCATTTTATTTTTATTTTTTTCATTTTCTTAATTTTTTCATTTTTATTACTATTTAATTTAATATTGTTTCTTTGTATCAGTATACTGCTGCTGGATTATGTGAATTTCCCCTTGGGATTAATAAAGTATCTATCTATCTATCTATCTATCTATCTATCTATCTATCTATCTATCTATCTATCTATCTATCTATCTATCTATCTGTTCTGCTTGTTGCGCTGTGTCTCTATCATTTTAAAGCCTGTACAGCAGCTGTCCTTTTGCCACTTTGCGTCCCTGCCACTCACGTTGTGAATGGGGGGGTTGCTGAATGCACACTAAAGAGAAGTGGTCGTATCTTCAGCTGGCTTGCTGCTGCTGCTGGCAAGGTGCGTGTCCTGCTTCTCGCTTGTCATTGTTTTAAGAGCTGGGAGCACATAAAGTGTGTCTGCCAAAAGTATTCCAACAACTGCTAGGTTAGATGTCCATGAACTTGTTTTAAATGTTGTCTCACTGCTTTGTCTCGCGTGATGTTAAAGTGTCTCTCACGGGACATCAAATTGTCTTCCGAGAAGGTCACGTCTCGTCTCCCTAGTCTCTCTCCCTCCTAAGATTTTTTTTTAGAATAGAGAGATAGGTTGAAGTCTAAAACAAAAATGAGAATAGTGGAAGATGGTTGCTCTCTCTCTCTCCACATAAAGAACATTTGCCTGTAACTGAAGGATCAATCAATGAGACATAGGAATACACACCATTGCAAATCACCAGTTCTTTTGTTCAATGGTGGTATATAAATTATAAGTTCTGCCAAGCTGGCCCCAATGTCTCTGCCCCCTAAAGTCTGTTCCTCAAAGGTGTCTTTGGTGTTGTGCTCAGTGGTTCTGAGTGACATGCAGGCACACATATTCTGTAAAGTTCCTTCTCTACATCACCATCTAAAGAAATTGCTCTGTGCTGTACATGGCGTGCATACAAGACTTCAGTATCGTCAGGTTTCAAGACAGCCTGTACCACACTCACATCAGGAAAGGCTGCACTGGACTCAGGTTCATCTCTGGTAGCAAGGAAACCTCCACTAATAGATTTAACTTCAGCTAGGAATTGAGCTTTTCCATATCTGTAGATGATGGACCTGTATTATTCCAGAGTTGATTAGTAACGAATGGACTTTGAAATCTAAGACTGGATATTCTAGAACGCAAATGATACTGGCAGAACTCTAGTCAACATAATGCTCATGGAGATTCCACACCCTGAGTAAACTGCTGTAGAAAGACAGGAGTCAGAAGCACTCTCTATTGTCCATTAAAAAGAATGCCTTGTCAATATGTAGATTTCTCACTTGCTGTAACAAGATACAGGCAAAAGGCCTCCAGGACAAGTTTTGGAGAGCTTGCAAATGGAAAGCATTTCTTTGGCTGCATATATCAACAAGTCCTTCTTCTTCAACAACAGGTAAATAGAGCACACACTGCCTCAGCCAATGTCTCACATTCCAAAAGAAAGTCAGTAACTCTCTCTGAATACTAAATAAAATTTCAACAGGGAGTTCAACACACATTAACTAATGCCACATGGTGAAGCCACTAAGTTATTAATAATCAAGACCCTTCCTCTGTATGAGAGATTTGGTAAAAGCCATTGCTAACCTTTCAAGTAACTTTTCACATTGTCCAACACTCTTTCCCAATTCTTTTCCTCAAAAGCCTTATCTCAAAGATAAATGGCAAGATATTTCAGGCCTCTTTTCATCCACCTGATTCCGAAGGCAATTTAGGTGGTGTCTCACTTAGTTTCCACATGAATACTGCTGAGCTCTTCTTCCAGTTTACCCTTTTCAATGACACTCTCTGAAAATTTTCTGAAAACAGAAACCATGCCATCAGCATCTGGTTTTCAATGAGTGCCATGTGTCATCTGCATATGCTACTGTACTAAATGTCAAGGGGCACCCAGGAACAGACAATTCTCCCACTTCTCTTCTTAATTCCTTTAACAAGGGTTCAATAGCCAAGGAATACAACATCACCAACAAAGGACAGCCCTGTCTAATCCTCTGAACAACACTAAATGGAGCACTTAGACCACCATTGATCTTTAGAACACTTTGAATGTCAGGGTAGAGCATCTTTATTATTGAAATGAACCCAGATTTAAACCCAAAGGCCCTAAGGACCACTCACAAATAGTCAGGGTTCATCCTATCAAATGCATTCTCCTGGTCAAGAGAAATGAGTCCAAACTTCAGACCAAGAAGGTTTAGGGTTTAAGATTTAAGGTTTCTTTATTTAGTCATGTTTACACAAGAAAAATGAAATTCGCTGGAGCTTTTTTGAGTTTTGGTTTGTCAGACTATTAGATCAGGCAATGAAACTGAAAAACTGATCACAGACTGGCTCATACTGCGATAAAAGGACAACATGAAATGGTGAAAAATGAACAAGAAGCTTAGAAATATGCATAATATCTCTGATCAGAAAGATATTGTCATAGATGGATTTGTTTGATACACAATAAGCCTGATCTGGATGAATCAGAGAGGCCATCACTTCTTGCAGTATAACTGCCAGGGATTTAGAGATGATTTTATAGTCTGTGCAGAGCAGAGCCACCGGCCTCCATTGACAACTGTAAACTCCTAAAGAGATATATCTTTGTCCCATTCAGACAGATGTTCATCAGGAACTTTTGGCAAACCTTCAAAAAATTAGAATTTTTTGTAGACTTCCCTGACAGCTCTTTAGAGAAGAGGTCATGTGGAGAGACTTTAGCAGGGCTATGAAGTTAGGCAAGCCTGGACAAGATATACTAAACACTTAAAGACAGACTTTATATAAGTTATGACCACCAGGGGGAGCCAATGAGCCCCTAAACCCCAGACACAATTTCACCAAGATAGTCTGGGATGCAAATACATGTTTTTTATTCAAAGTACCTTCTTTGTCCAGTACTCAAAGCCTACACCACAATCACTAACAAACACAATGTTATCTTCTGCTTCTCCAGTTGATTTTTGCCTCCTGACTCAGACTCAATATTTGATGGTGTCATGAAATGGCTGAATTCAAAAAGCACAGCTGCAAAACCACTTCCAATGTTGCCCGCTGGAGGGGAAAACATCATCAAAATACCGTGACTAGAATCCCAAAGGGCCAAGACAAGTCGTAATAAAAATTAAAGGTTTATTTTTTACAAAAGCCTGTACAGGTACAAAGCTCCAAAGAGTACAAAGAGTTGCCTGAAAGGCAAGAATAACACAGAAAACAGAGTCCCAATGCAATAGGTAAAAAATATAAGTCAAGATGGAACAGAGGTTCGAAAATAACAATAAACACAGTCTCAATCCGAAATCCAGCGGTGAGGGCAAAGACAGAACAGGGGTTAAAAAATTAATAATCACAGTCCCAAAAAAAATCCAAAGATGAAGATGAAAAACAAAGCACAGGGTCAGAAAACCAGACAACATAAGCAATAGCAATGACACAGAAACTCACCAAAACTCTCCATTCCCTAAAACATTCAATGAACTGTAAGGAACTATGGGAGGCCCTCCCTTAAATAGGGTGTAGAGCTGTTCCTGGAGGTGATTGGCAGATGGCCCTGCCCCTTGAGGAGCTACCCACAAAACACAAGGCGTATGCCCCCTTCCAAACACACACACAGTAAAATGTACAAAAGAAACATTAATAGAAATAAATTATACAAAATTAAACAGAACAGGTAAGAAATACAACTGTGAACTCCAGCCTAGGGGAAAATACTGATTGAATCATGACAGAGGGCTTCCAGAGGGTACATCCAGAGCAATGATGTGGCATAACAGAGCACTTCCCAGTCATACAGAGTGCTGTATTCCCAGCAGTACTACCCTTGTGGCACCCAAAGACCTCAACAGGAACACCCTTCGAAACTAAAAGTCCCAGGCCACACTGCAGGTGTCCAGACTGAGGCCAAACCAGAGGAGCACTGCCCCATCTCATACTGGGGAATGAACTGTTTTAAGAATCTCCCAGTCCATCCATTATTCTTTTAATCCTGACTGAGATAGGAATCTATAACCATCCCAGCCGGGATGTGCCTCCTCACACATTGTCCACAGTGGCGCTTACAATATCTTCTTATATAATACTCTACCGTGGCTGTTCATTTGTCTGTCCAGGATTTTAAATCACCTGTAGCTCCCAAACCGTTTCACATATTGACTTGAACTTTGGTAAACATACTGTATACTATGTGACGTCTACTATCCGCTTTCGGAGAGATAACTTTTATTACTTTTTATTTTTACTTTATTTTATTGTAGAATCAATTCTTGGCAGTGCGCAGTAGGGTGCGGCACATGCGTATGGGCGCTGTTCTCATTCCCAGCCACCTTCGCTAATCATTTTTGAGGCAGACTGAAGACTTAAGTGCCAGCTTAAGTGAAAAATTAAAGAAAACAAACTAAGTAATTACAACACAAAAACTAACTTAATCAGTTTTAACTTGAAAAGATGGCGACGAAAGAAGAGAAGCTACGGGCCGCTAGGGTGGACAAAACAAGAGCTGCTCAGTAAGCAGCAAGTGCATCAACCTCTGAGCAAACTAATGCTAAACAGAGACAGAGAAAGAGTATGAAAATTAGGAATGCTCAAGTCAAGTGTAGTCACTGCACGTTATCGTGCAGTACGCCGTTACTGGTATAAGTATATCGAAAAAACTATAACTGAGAAAAACAAAGAATTGAAATATAATGTATGGTATTTTGAGAGTCACTAAACCAGTTAAATTACCTGGACACTCTACTCAGAGACCATTTCTTTTATAGTGGTTAAATCATTAGTGCATCATTTAATTTTAGTCTGTTATGAGCCATTTAATGAATAGTATCAGAGAGGTATTCTTTAATGTAATTGATTTAAGGAGATATTTTTTTCCTCTGTTAAACTGATCACTTTGGCTTACTGCTTATTCTCACAATTATCAAAGGTGTACAATATTTTCAACAACACATTCCATAAACAAAAAAAAAAAATTTACAGCATCATGTACCTTTTGATAGTAGCAATGAGTTATTGCTTATGGTGATACCTTAAATCATTTTTTTCTGAAAGGCAATGGAAGAGTTTAAAGGGGCAAAAAGAAAGAAAGGTTAGCAAAATTTCCTGTATGATATGCCAGAAAAATAAAAGTTCTAAATTTTAAGTTCCAAAATGTAAAAAAAAATTGTATGAAAACAAAAATGTCCCTAAACTATACTCAGAGATTCTTTACATAATTGGCATTGGTGATAGAGGTTCAAAGTTCTTTGAGATTTATATAAAATGTTAAATGCTGAGTATTGCACACTGTCATCTTTTACAATGATGGCGCAATGATGCTATAAGCCATATCAACAGATATCAGGCATTATTACCATGAACAATATGGGTACAACCAGGATAAACAGGTACAAAATGGCGAGTACAATGAAAAAATGTAATCACAAATGCTTTTGAAATGACATTAAAACATACCACAACCATGTCCAATAATAAAAATTGCAAAATTTGAAAAAGAAACATAATCAAAAGGTAAAAAATAGTTCCAAAGCATGTTTACAACAAATTAGTCAATCCATGTTCCTAGAAAGATGGTTCCCTAAAATTTTGCACAGACTCTAAACAGTTAAAGAAGATCACCATTGAGGATAATTATACATTTTCTTTCTTAATTCCACATTATTAATTCAAACAATAAAGAAGCTATTACATTTTCTTAACATGATTCAAGCACTATTAATAAATTAATCTGCATTTAAAAAGGGAAATGAGTAGAAAACTGTCTTTAACAGTAAGTGATTATGAATGTAATTATGAATATCAAGCCATCTGTGGTATAGCTCACGGAAAGAGCCGCTTTTTAAATAAATCACGGTGCTTGTGGCTTAGTGAGGGGGCGTGGTGGTTGTGTGGCTGAAGCAGTTCTCAGGGCAATCTGCGGTGTGGGCATTTCTCACCTAAGTGCACAGGGGAAAGAATGCCCGCATCCGTGATTGTTCCTGGGGCTGCTAATTGCTGCAGCTGGCATGCCCTCTCTCGATATATAGAAGCGCGAGTCGGCTAGAGGGGAGGACAAAAAAAGGAAGAGAGAAAGAAAGACGGAGGTGGCTGGAGAAAGCAGGACACAGGAGAAAGAGAGCCGGTGCGGGTGAGCGAGCGCTCGCTGGGAAGCTGTATGGAAGCATGGGTGTTAGGCCAACACCCAGGAGTTGTAGTAGTGGTTGCTTCCGCTGAGTGATCGAGTAGTGGGAGTGACCAGTGAAGGGCGACTGGCCGCGTAAGGTCAGGAAGGCAGCGGGGGTCGGGAGACTTGGGAGGATTATCCCCAGCGTGGAAGTCCTGGCCATTGAAGAGAAGCTAAGTCCCGGTCTGGGATGAGTGCGCGACCGAAGCCAGGGATTGGAAGGCCTCCAGACCTGTGTGATTGAAAGAAGATCAGCTGCAGAGAGAGCGTCTCGCCTGCTGCAGGGCCCAAACAGGAGAAGCAGGTGAGATGCTAGTGTAAAAGAAGCATTGGGCTTGTCATTGTTTTAAAGGACTGCTTCCAGCAACGTTTTAACTTCATTTTTAAAGGACTGTGTTTATATTGATTTTTAAACCTCCTCGTTTCTTTTATGGATTATTTATTTAATGACTTTTTGAGAATCACTGCACTATTTATTTGACTACCTTGTTTTGTTGGATTTTGAAATAAAAGCACTTTTGCACTTTTGTACCATCCCCTTGCTATGTTGTTGCCTTACTGTCTAGCTCATCGGTAACATTACCGACGGTGTCGGGTTTAAGAGCTCCCAGAGGCAAGATGGGAGCGTGGAGCGAACCCGCATCGTCACACCATCCCTTATGGATTTACTAATACATGATTGTGGATGTACTGTAGATGTCGTAGTCGTGATTTAAATAAATAACATTTAGTGGTTTTTTTTATGCAATCAGGAATTACTTGAGTTGCCGGTTTGCGTCCATAAAAAATCAATTGTTCAGAAACTTGGAAAGATGTAAATTCTATAACAACTCAGTTTTAATTTTCTCTTATGATGTCTGCTGTCCCGGTATTAATTCTGGATGCATATAAATGGGACACATTTCCAACTTGCGTCTAATTCTATTAAAGAAGTACACAGATTCATTGCCCTGGTTAACTATAACTGATGATTCATTAAAAAAGTGAGTTATTTTGTCACAAAAATTACAACATTAGCTAAAAATGTTCAAGAAATCCATGTGCACTGTAGAGTGACAAGAAATTCTCCTCAGACATTATAAAGGATTGGGGAAGCCACCCATATATTATATCCTGGCTGCAAAGGTTCAAAAATAATTACACAGAGATGTTCACAAGACTGAGTCCAAAACAGAACTGCCCAACTGGATGTAAGATGGCGGTTTTAAAGGACCAGAGAGGAAGTGACATCGTCCAAGGCGCCGGATCTGGAAGTGACATCATCCAAGGTGCCGGGACCTGGTGGGCTGAGAAGGACAGTCAGCACACCCTACCGCCCCCTGGTCTGATATGGTATTATCACTACTCAGGCCCTTTAGCTGTCTCCTATTTGCACATGTATGACAAGAGGTTCAGGACAGGGGTGGGCAAACTATGGCCCACGGGCCACATCCGGCCTGTTGGTCTTTTTAATCCGGCCCACCGAAGATTGGTATGAAATTGCTCAAATCAAATCATATGATTATGACTGCATTCATTTGACCTTGTCCTGTAATGCCTGGCGTTCCACCAGGTGGTGCATTAGGCACAGTGATACATTGACTTGATTTTGCGGAGCCCGGGTTACTCTCTGTTATTACTCTGCTACTGCTCTGAACCCATCTGCAACAATGAGTGGGCCAAAGAAAAGAAAAGTCGACAGTGAGTGCCGAGTGTTTAATAAGGAATGGACAACTAAATACTTTTTCATTGAAGTCCAGTCAAAGGCTGTATGTCTTATTTGCCAAGAAACCATTGTAGTTTTAAAGGAATACAACATCAGCTATCACTTTTCCACCAAGCATGCTAATTATGCTAACAACCAGTCAACGCAAGAACGGACGGCTACCGCTCAGAGGTTGGCAGCTAGTTTGCAGGCTCAGCAAAACACCTTCATCTGACAATCTGCCATCCAAGAATCAAGCACGAAGGCAAGTTATGTGCTGGCATTGAAATTAGCAAAGACCAGCAAGCCTTTTTATCCAAAGGGGAGTTTCTCAAATAGTGAATGGTAGAGACAGCAGGTATCTTGTGTCCTGAGAGCAAGAACAAATTTGAAAAAATTAGCTGATCATGCAGGACAGTGACTTGCCGTTGAACTAATTGATGAAGACTTAGCTAGCAAGTTAAACAAAAAAGCGGAATCATTTACATTATATTCCTTGGCACATGACGAAAATAATGACATAAAGGACACTCAGCTTTTAATTTTAATCAGAGGGATTAATGACAATTTTGAGATAATGGAGGAGTTTTTGGCCATGGAATCCCTAAAGGGGAAAACACGGGGAGTAGACTTGTATGACAGCGTGTCGGGGGTCATCAATAGGCACAAGCTACCTTGGAGTACGCTCGCCAACGTTACCACAGATGAATCGCCAAATCTGACTGGAAAAAACATTGGGTTGCTCAAAAGAAACCAGGAGAGGGTGAAGGAGGACAACCCTGAGCAGGAGGTAATTTTCTTACACTGCCTAATCCACCAGGAAGCACTGTGCAAATCCGTATTGCAGCTTGACTACGTAGTGAAGCCAGTTGTAAAACTCGTTAAATTTATTCGAGCGAGGGGACTTCAGCATTGTCAGTTTATTAAGTTTCTTGAAGAAATTGACCCTGATCACCAGGACTTGCTTTACCACTCCAATGTCCGCTGGTGAAGTTTGGGGAAAGTATGTCGACGAGTGTGGGAGCTCAAACAGAAGATTATCTCATTTTTGGAACTACTTGAGAAAGCTGACGATTTTCCTGAGCTGAGTGACACAGATTGGCTTTGTCATTTAGCTTTTGCTGTGGACATACTGACACACATGAATGAGCTGAACGTGAAGCTACAAGGGACCAGTTTATGCATGAAATGTACACAAACGTCAGAGCCTTATAAACCAAGCCAGCTTTATTCTCAAAGCAAATGTCAAACAACTCATTCGTTCATTTCCCTACACTGGCTTTGCTGAAAGGGGCCCCTCGACTTGTGAAAAAATACAGGAAATCACTGGACGACCTGCATGGAGAATTCTGCTGTCGGTTCTCTGATTTTGGAAAAATTTACAAGTCACTTCAGCTGGTGTCATGTCCCTTCACACAGGACATTGAAACGGCAACACAGGAGTTGCAGTTGGAACTGAACGATCTCCAATGTGACATCGTCTTAAAGGAGAAGTTAAACTCTCTTAAACTAAATGAGCTTTATACTTCATTAAGTGCAGCCAAATTTCCAAACATCCAGAAGATGGCACAGAGGATGCTGGTGTTGTTTGGCTCTACGTATGTGTGTGAATGGACTTTTAGTGTGATGAACACCAACAAAGCACCCCACAGATCCTAGTTGAGTGATGAACACCTCAGATCTGTTCTGAGAATTGCCACAACAAAACTAACAACAGACTTCGATGCACTGGCAAAAAAGGGAGATCAACAACACTGTTCCCACTAAAAGTGAATGTAAATATTAACACAGTAATGCCTTTTTTATGTTTATGTTTGATATGTATGCATCTAGTGTTGGCCCGGCCCGTCTGTCAAATTTTAAAAGTCAATGTGGCCCCTGAGCCAAAAGGTTTGCCCACCCCTGGGTTCAGATGATATTTGAGCATTTGAAAAAAAATGTTCGCTGTTGCTCCAACTGCATTTGGAGCCTTTTAGAATCCATGCCATTATTGTAGATTGAAATTGATTTATCAATGCTTAAGTTATTATGCAAAAATGACTCACTATTGTATCTGACTGGAAAGCTTTTTATGCTTAAATATAAATCAATTTAGAAATAATTTTGAATTAAATGGTCTGATAGTAGGGTGTGGCGGGCGACCTGGTCCCATGCCCGGCGGGAACGCCCCTTCTACTTATGTTCCAGGGGACCAACCATGGGCTCCTCAGTACCTCCCCCGGGACGCTTGGTGGCAGCCTCCCTGACTGATGATGGTGCCTCAGTTTCCCGCAGGGTTCCATGGGAGATGGAGTTCTCCACAACACTGTGGTGATCGGGGGTAGCCGCCAGGGGGTGCTGCATTGATTTCTGGAGCCAGCTTGGACAACTCTACAGTCCCCCGGAAGTGCAATCAGGAACAGGTGATCAAGCACCTGGAGCACTTCCGAGTGGGCTAAAAAAAAGCCTGGCAACCGCCACTCAGGGCCAGAATCGGGAGAAAGAGGATGAGGTTGCCTGGGAGGAGTGGTGGTGCCAGAAGAAGGGTTGTGATTTGAGCTGTGCTTCGTACTTGGGACTGTGTTGTGGCTGGGGGGTTCACGGGGAAGACGTGGCCTCCAGCTGAAGAAAGAAATAAAGTGTTTGTGTTTTAACACGTGCCTCTGTGTAAATCTGTGCTGGCTAGGGTGCTATATAGCGTCCAGTTCACAAGGGTTAATGAGGATCATGTTGCATATGATTGGAGTGGTGGAGCAGCCTTTTGCACTCCAGTTAGAATGATGAATGGGTACTGGCTTCTTTACGTGATATTTAACTTCAGCCGCTTGACATACAAACAAATCCAACATTGACTGGTGCAGTTGACTTGGTTTTAGCAAACTGTTTCACATAAAATGTATTTTTGTATGTGAAGTATCGGTAGCATTTACATACTTAGCACATTGTCTTAACCAGGTTTATAAGAAAAGTAAGGGATCAGCCTAACAATTATGTAATAACTGAGTGCAGTGTTTAGAATATAGTGCTTGTGCCTTTTTATTTACCATTTTTTTCATAAATTGTCATGCTTGAGTCACAGATTTGCACAGAAACAGAGGAGGTTGTAGAGACAGGAACTTTATTCAAACACTGCAAGCAAACACATGTCTCTTTCAAAATTTTAAACGTACTTCTTGACAGGACAGAGATGACAGTTCCGTCTCACAATTAAAAGTATGCAAACAGATCTTCCTCTTCAAAGGAGTGTGCATCTGGAGCAGGGAATGTCTGAGAGAGAGAGAGAGAAGCAATCAATTCAAAACCGACAGGTGCTGTTCAGGCTTTTAAGTATGAGGAGTACAGCATGGGAAGCATATCGCACGACAAAGCAGCCAGAAGTAAGCGTAGCAAGTAAAGGAGCAATGTGAAGGTAGTCTGTCAGCATTTTTAGGAGCGTCTGTATCCTCTAGGGGTGCGACCAGCTCCCCAGCTCACAATATTGATTTTAAGTTGCTTTAAACAAAAGCATCTTCGAAATATATAAACACAAAAATATTACACTAAGAACAGTGTTTTTCATTTTGCTAATTCTTTTTGTGGCTTGTGGCCACCCATGAGGAAATTAAGTAAGAAGTTATCAGTCAGTTTTTAAAAACTCAACATATTCTGACTTCAAGGGTGTGCGCATACTGATAAAGCACTCCTACTTGGATGGTGATTTCACAACTAACACACATGTTAACCTTGTTTTAATGTAGAAATTAGGTAGTGACCTAATAGTTTCACAATTTACTATTGTAGCAGGTATTGTATATACTACCTATACTCAGGTTGCTGAAATTGGTGAGGATAAGGGAATGTAAATATTTTGTAAAGGAATGAACACAGAAATTCTAATATGAACATCTGCTATTGAGCTACAATAAATCCTCCCCACCCTCACAGAAGCAGATTCATAGCAGGAGGTTCCTTAAAAAAATGGTCCATCTGTGAATGCCTGAGGGAAAGCACTATCATAAATACAAATGAGACCTCTGGTTTTAGCTAAATAGCATGAGTTTGTGTAACAGTCCAGCTGACCCTTCCACTTTAGGGCTCACTGAGATAGGACAGTGTGTTTGCAATCTGAAGGTTCCAGGTTTGCGACTGGCAGGTATTACTTTGCCATGACATTGCAGACAAAATTCTTGGATTGAGATAGTGTGTTATCTTGAAGCACCTGGAGTTTTGATATCACTAGCAGCTACAAACTGTCTTCTTAGCTAAAGCAGATCAAAACAAACAATACTATATTGCACTATTATTGCCTCTCTCAATTTTTTCCTCAATCTTACCTATAGTATATGATAGTAGAAAGGATATGGAAAAGTGCAAAAATCATCATGAAGATGCAAACTTCAGGTGTGCTGAAAAAACTGGATATTTTCACTCCTACATAGATATCCAGAGGATTGCACACCACCTGAGGAACATGTTTGAGATAGTACTTTCCTCTAGGATAAAAAGAAAGCTGCTTAAGATCTCCATTTCTGGCAGCAATGTTTCATGTGAAAACTTTCCTAGAAATTAATGTTTCTAGAAATGTTCATAAGTGTCACACAATCTCACAACAAAAGTGCCAATGCAGTACGACCTTCATGCACCGCAACATGAGAGAAACAATAAAATACTGACAGTGGGGGAAATATGCTGGGGCTTCAAAATGCTGATGAATTAAAATAGCCCTTAAAGAGTCTGTTTACCTCAGATCTTGGACCATAAATATCTTTGTTGTGGTGTTGAATAAAACAAGTGGGGTAGACTACACCAGTTATTTGAATGTTCTGATGTTCAAAATAAGAAAGGTGCAGCCCTGGAAGCAACAAGGAGCAACCAGTGTTATTAAGAAAGAAGCAATGACTATCAAGTCACATTGGTCTCTAACAAAAGTTCAGCTCTGCACTCTGTAGAGTAAACAGATTTCTGTATAAATGTTAAAGAGAATAATGTATTTCAGCTAAGAGAATGTAGAGTATTGGCTCTGCAAGGAGAACACAACAATGCTCTATAGTTGAAAAACCTTAATTTCTTAGCTCTGGCTAAATGAGAGGCAGCATCCTGCAGCTGCTAGACAGTGAATGTAACTGACTCATATACAGTATTATATAAGAAGAGGACCAACACATTACAGTGGATGAAGTGAAATAAAAGGCAAAAGGGAACAGTTGATGGTACAAGAAGCTGTGTTAATAGCACATATGGTGGAAGGGTGAAAAAAAGACTATTCCTGAGGGAAACTGTCTCTGCAAGTGCAAAGGGGAATAAAGGGAACTCCTTGAAAGGGGAAGAGGCAAGTCTGCTAGATGCAAAGCATTGCAAGTTGCAGACTTAAGTGCCATCTTCCAGTAGTAAATCAAGTTAAGTGGTGTGTCTGAAACCCACATGTATAAAGATGATTATAGCAAATTGCATATCATACAATTAATAATATAAAACAGCAAGGCAGGGCAGGGCTGCATTACGAAGAAGGAACCACTTGGCAGATATACATGATGACATTCCACAGTTTATGATATCATTGCTCTGAGACAGGCAAAGCAAAGATACTTAAACATGAAGAGCTCCCTTGTAGAAGCATAAGATGACCAGCTGTAGTATGAAAAAACAAGCAAGGGGATTCTGCACTTTGGAGGCTGTGGGGAAATGAAATGCTTGAACACATGACCTATAAGGAATAATCTGCATGAAGGATGATATCTGCTAGGATCATGTAGAGGAGTTGGGTAGGCCCAAGATATGTGACATGTGGGATCTTGTGGATGTTGAGATGGGGTCTATGGTGAATATGGAAAGCCCTTTCTCACCTATAACATGTGCTGATCATATGTGTGATGAATATCTAAATCTCTTTCCATCCATCCATTATCCAACCCACTATGTCCTATAATGTGATTAAGTACAACAAAAAGCAGAAACACAGAGAGAGGGTTATGGTATTATGGTGTATAATGAGAAGAAAAAAATAAAGTGCATACGTAAATCTAAAAGAAACAGTGACCATAAAGGTTGCAACAACACAAAGCTCTTCCAGTGAATAGTCGCTGCTGGCTGCAGAGCTCTGCTACATTGAAGAGGTTGACATTTTGCATTATACATCAGTAATGTCACGCAATACACCTAGTTAACATAATGGTTGAGCTTAGGGATGTGAGGGGATATCTGACTAAAATAATGACATTGCCATTCAAACATCACAGCTTAATCCCATTCATAGATATAGGAGTGTGCCAACTTTGCCATTCCTTTTGACCCATGTACCCACGTTGGGCCAGGCAAAACTGAACTGAAATTTAACAAAGGCATGCCAATTGGGGTGGTCCAATACTTTTTAACCGTTTACAGTGCACTTTACACTTCACAGTAATTCCCATTAATTAGATATAGGAGTGTACAAACTTTCCAGCCCTTTTCACCCAGGTACCCACATTGGGCAAGTGAAAATTCACTGAAGCTTGACCAAGTTTGCACAAAATTTCCGAATTAGCTGGCTGAACCTGAATATGGAGCAGCGAATAAGTAGTTAGATGAATAGGGAACTGCGAATAAGTAGTCAGCAGAATAAGAAGCTGTGAATAAGGAGCCGCGACTGCCACTCGAGTAAACCAAGTACCATAAACGTGTAATCCAACTAGCTACTCAACGTACAGTAGCTTCTGAATCGCACAACCCCGGAGGTGTGCAGTTACACTCTGCTACAATCAGTGGTGGGCACCGACTTCCAAAGTCGATTTTCCTTATTTCCCTTCCGAGGCATAAGGGGTGGCACTTCTAGTTAGAGGGTATAATGTCAGTATTCTTGTGGCAGGTCTGTTCTGCAGACAAAAAGGGAGACGGTGTTACCGACACTGCCTTCTCATGCTCAGGAGTGATATAGACCTTTTTTTATTATGCCCTTGTAGTTGCCCACCGACTCACATGTGTTTGGTACAAGAATAGCACACGTGTATCGAGGAGAGCTTGCAGGATTGACATTACTTGCAGTTATTTGTGATAGTTACGTAAAGGAGGCTTAAATAAAATTAAATGTTTGCCGTAATGTTTGACCAGAAAATATCGTTCAATAAAAGTGGATCCATTTAATTACGCCTTTTCATAGTTTTGATTTTTATTTTATATCATCAGGATAGTAATTAGGTTTCTAAATCCTCATACGGCAAAACGTGAAATTATTTTGAATACTTGTAATTACTGTATATTCATAATACGCAATAAATACCTTCCTTTTCTTAAAAATGCTTTTACACTAATCAACCGCCGTTTGACCAAACATGCCGGAAAGTGCAAAGGATTTGTTAACCGCCCATCAATATCCAGTACACCTGCGCTTTACAGGAGACACGCCCACGCCGGCGGCTCTCCGTTCCTGTCCTATTCATTCCTATCTGTCAATGAAATTCCGCCCCCTGTTACGTTGCACGCTGGTTTGGTGCGTCACGAAAACACGTAGACCTTCTTCCAATTAGCATCGCGGATACCGCTATAGTAGGCGGATATTTGGATGACACCTCACTAAAACGCAGCAAGTCTCGCGTTCCTTCTATCGATTGCAGCCATCCAGGAAGACGGGAGGGGGGTGTGAAATAATATTCAACGTTTTTATAAGTGTAAAAACATGGCGACTAGCAGTGTTAACCCGTTTAATTTGAGCGATTCAGATGAGGAGGCTGAACAGCAACAGAACGTGGTGGACACCGAGCACGGTTCTAGTAGCGATGGGGCGGTTGGTCCTCCGAGCGGCCCCATTTCTCCTCAGACTGATGCGGCGCCGGCTACATTACTGTGCGGCAGCAGTAGGACGAGTCCAAGCGGTGAAGCAGTGACAGTGGCCGCCGCAATCTCACTAGAGGCCCGCGTGCCAATTGACCTGATCGCTGCTCAGTTGCTGCGAGATCAGTATGTTCTGACCGCCCTCGAGTTTCACACCGAGCTGCTAGAAGCTGGTAGGGAGCTGCCAAGGCTACGGGATTACTTCTCCAACCCCGGCAACTTCGAGAGGCAGAGTGGGACCCCTCCCGCTAGCAAAGAGCAGGGGCAGATGCTGGGGCAGGGACAGCCTGGACCACTGAGTAAGTACCCATTTTGCTCCTAACCATTTGAACCCAGACTCATCGCCCTTTTGAATAGGGGTTCTGCTCTGAAGTGTCTCTCATTAGCCACATCTGTGGGTCAGATTTTTGCCTTTCGTTGACTTGGTTTATCACTCAGGGTGGCTAATTAGAATAGCGTGAATAAATAACTGGTCAGACGACTTTCTTTTTCTTGTTCGAAAGAAGTTCCATTGTACTGCATAGTCCAGAGTTACTGCTGTAGTTTACTGGCGGACCTCTAGTTTGTTAATCAAGATTTGTCCGCGAAGAATTATTTTATTTATTTTCAAAAGCTTTGTTTGTTTCTTCACATTTTGTGACATTTTTGATGTTTCTTTGAAAGTCTCTTTCTTAAATTTTCAGCAGTGAAAGTACCATAAATCGTCATATTATTTGGGAATACGATATCGTTTATTCCAATAATCACATATACCGTATGTAACAGTAATTACAAATACACTAAGCATGTGCTCTGGAATGCTAACAGTCAATAACTGTTTATACCAGAGTACTGGTGATTTCTGCAATGTCTTTATGTAATGTTCAGACACAGAGAATAATATATACAGTATATCCCAACATAATGGGCATGAGACATACTTTTTAATATCAGTTTTGCCTTTCTGGTCTTAAGAAATATTTTGGTTCAACTTTTACCGCTGTCACTGTAAAGGTTAGGAGTTAGGTTACTTTTAGTCATTTGAGAAATCAGGATTTTATACCATCGGTTTCAATTTGATATTTTTTTAATGTCCATTTTGCTAGAATGTTAGAACTATTTGGATTATATCATTGCAGATAGGTTTTCTTGTTGAGATTTTTTTTTTCCAAATAGTTCATTTGGCAGTAGTAGCTTTACTTACATTTACAGTAATTAGTTTCTAACTTTGCATTTATTGACATCTGCATGTAAGTACCTGGCTCGTAGTCGTTGTGGTGCTTGAAAGTTAGTGAACCCTTTGGAATTTTCCATATTCCTGCATAAATGACTTAAAAAAACATTATCATATTTTCTCGCAAGTCGTAAAAGTAGATATGGAGAAGCAGCTAAACAAATGAGACACCATTATTATACTTGGCCATTTATTTATTGAGGAAAATCATCCAGTATTGCATTATCTGTGAGTGGCAAACAAACGTATGTGAACCTGTAATTTGAAGGTGAGATTAAATTCAGGTGATGTTAGTCAATGTCATGACTATCAGGTGTGAGTGGATACCTTGTTCACATTAAAATTAAGAGGGTTCTATCAAGAGCTTCATCTTTAAACATGTTTGTGCAGTATTTGTGTATCATGCCATGGTCAAATGCCATTTCAAACAACCTTAAAAAGAGAATTCTTTATGTTGATTGTGCTAGGAAGGGATAAAAACATCTGTAAAGTGTTTGGATGGCACAAATTCACAGTCAGATTGTGTATAAATGGAGGAATTTTAAGGCTATTGTTACTTTCCCCAGAAGTGATCAACAAGCAAAGATTACTCCAAGGGCAAAATGTGTGATTGTCTGCAAAGTCACGAAAGAACCAAGGGTATCTTCTAGGCAACTAAAAGCCCCTCTCACACTGATTAATGTTGATGTTTATAAGAACACTGAACAACCGTGGTGTGCATGGAATGCTTTCCAAGAAATAAACTGTTTACCCGTCTACAGTTTGTTGAAGAGCATGTGGACAAGCCTAAAAGCTATCGGAATAATGTTTTATGAACAGATGAGACCAAAGTTTTATGTTTGGAGAAAGAAAAACACTGTATTCCAGCATGAGAACTTCATCCCATCTTTGAAACATGGTGGTGATAGTATTACACTTTGGGCCTGTTTTGCTGCGTTTGAGCCAGGACAATTTGCCATTGTGGACGGGAAAATGAATTTTGATTTATACCAGCAAATTCTATAAAAAAAAAAATGTCGGGATATCTGTTCCTGGACTGTATCTCGAGAGAAACTAAGTCATGTTGCAAGACAATGACCTAAACACACAAGTGGTTGGAAAAAATATAAAATAAAGGTTTTGGAATGGCCAAGTCAAAGTCCTGACTTGAATCCAATAGAAATGTTGTGTAAGGACCTGACATGTGCAGCTCATTTGAGAAAACCCAGCAACATACCTGAGTTGTGGCAATACTTGTATGGAGGAATCATGGGCTATAATTCCTCCAGGCTGGTGTGCAGGACTGATCGAGACCTATAGGAAATGTT
The DNA here is from genome assembly GCF_016835505.1 of Polypterus senegalus. Taxonomy (NCBI): domain Eukaryota; kingdom Metazoa; phylum Chordata; class Cladistia; order Polypteriformes; family Polypteridae; genus Polypterus; species Polypterus senegalus. The sequence continues at coordinate 128,359,835 of NC_053158.1, read as the reverse complement.
TAGTTGCAGTTATTGCTACAAAGGTTCACATACTTTTGCCACTCATATGTATATGCAACCTGGGTTATTTTCCTCCGTAAATAAAAGACCAAGTATATTTTTGTCTCATTTGTTTAGCTGGGTTGTCCAGATCTACTGAAAATCTGATGATGTTTTAAGTCATATTTATGCAGGAATATGGAGAATTCTAACTTTTTAACCAAAAGAAGCAGGTTTAGAAAATGGAGTGATGAAATAATATGAGGGAACAGATTTCCTTTGTTGCATTTTGTCTTAGATTTCACAATATATTTGACCATATGTAACATCCATCCATCCATCCATTTTCTAACCCGCTGAATCCGAACACAGGGTCACGGGGGTCTGTTGGAGCCAATCCCAGCCAACACAGGGCAAAAGGCAGGAACCAATCCTGGGCAGGGTGCCAACCCACCGCAGGACACACACAAACACACACCAAGCACACACTAGGGCTAATTTAGAATCGCCAATCCACCTAACCTGCATGTCTTTGGACTGTGGGAGGAATCAGGAGCACCCGGAGGAAACCCAGGCAGACACGGGGAGAACATGCAAACTCCACGCAGAGAGGACCCGGGAAGCGAACCCGGGTCTCCTAACTGCGAGGCAGCAGCGCTACCGCTGTGCCACCGTGCCGCCGATATGTAACATAAAGTGAGTAATTATTTCCTGTTACCTTAGCATTCTTAATCCAGTTTTAAGAATGATAGGGCCTATTGAGGCAGCATGGAAGGAACCCATTCTCAATCATGTGTTGGTCCGTTTTAAGCAGCCTGTTGCAGACAGTTAAACAGATTGATTCAGTTTTCATTTTCCAGACAACCTTGCATTCATACTTTGGGGTGTAGGAGGTAAAGACTACTAAAACATATTAAAACATTCAGGCTCCACACATTCTGAACTGATTCTTTTATAACTGAGGTGGAGGTGTTAACCAGAGTGCTGCTTTGTCTCATGCTGGTGAGCTAGGTTATTATAGTTAATGAAAAATAAAATCAAAACTGAAGCTATTATTTTAAAAAAAAATAAATAAATAAATAAAAAATTGTAAACTGAAATGAAAAAAAACAAAAAAAAAAAAAAAAAAAAAATGAAAAACTAAACGAAAGTATTAAAGTAGCCATGAAAGACTAACGGAAATAAAATAATTTACAAAAAATAATTTTAGTTTTCATTTTTGAATGAATATTGTTGCTGTTAGTTTCTAATCCTTATAACTTTCAACTCTAAAACTGAAAGTCACCCACCACGAGCCACCCACATATGTTCATCCAGTGAACGGCGGCTGGTTAAGGAGATCAGGGGCCTCATATATAAACGGTGCATACACACAAAAATGTTGTGTAAGCCTGTTTACACATTCAAATTGCGATGTATAAAATCTAAGCTTGCCGTGAAGCCATGCACATTTCCACAGTAGCTCATACCCTGGCGTACGCAAGTTCTGCACTCAGTTTTGCAGACTGATGGCACTCAGTGTCAAAGCAGTGCTACTGTTCCAGTGTGGTTTCACTTCCTTTTTTAGATCCATATCCCTGACGTGGCTTTATAAATATGCTGAAATTAACCGCATATTGTTTATTAGTTTAATGCATCTGATTTTCATTAACCTGTAACAATATAATGGTCCACGGAATGGCCAAACTATTCCAAATACCTTGGCTGCTTTAGCATTGTTACTCTTACTGTGCCTTTTTCTTCTTTCAGCTGCTCCTGTTAAGGGTTGCCACAGTGGATCATCTTTTTCCATATTACTCTTACTGCACCACTTGGAGCTGCTGATCGGAAAGAGAATTATCGGTATACAGCATCAAGCACAAGCTGCCTCAGTCATGCTACCTATTTGAACTGCTTTCACACGGCAAACGCTTTCCTGCACAGACGATCTCGATTTAGAAACGGTTTCATCAACGCACTCTATCAGTCCATCAAGTGCTCCTTGTAGAACTGTTTGTACTTATTAGTACAATCACCTCACTGTAAACTTGCACTACAGTTATAATATTGCACAACCTGAGGCACTTTTTTAAAGTGCATATTTACATATGATGACGATATAATTTTTAAGATGAAATGCAGCAAAATATGTTTATTATATTATACAGATAAAACTTTTAATTCATTTAAATAATCTATATTGTTAATAATTAAACCTGTGAGGACACGGTGTCGCTGCACTAGCAAGGATCTGGCGCTCCATTCGTGGATTGTTCCTGCCTCGTGCTGTATGCTTGCTGGGACTGGCGTGACACTGGAAGAATAGAATAATTAAACATGTACTACGAAGATATTTCAATGTTCCTTAAAGGTTTTGAAGAATCGGCTTTCTAAGCATACAGATAGCTTAACGTCTATTACAGAGCTTATTGTGTGGTGATTGGATATTTGGAGAAAGAAAAGTAAGGACAGGAATTGGGGTTAGTACATTTTGAAAGAGACAGTATTGCTGCAATAAATTATTTCATTGAAGGTCGTGCACAATCACTGCACCACTGTGTTCCCATGTTTAGTAACATGCTTTAACTCCTATCATCATGAAAATGATATCAAGTATACATCTCAGTATTTTAATTATTCAGAGAGCTGTAATATTACGAATGTAATGGATTCTGTGTTCTGTCGGAGGAAGAGAAAGCAGGGAAGCACGTAGTGATTCACACACGTAGAACACATAGAAGATCAAATACAAAACAAAGCATTTAACATGCTACTTTAGTTACGATGGGATTTGAGAAACTAGTAAATTAAACAATTTTAAGATGAAATGTATGATATTCTATTTTAATGACAAAATAAACTACATGATTAAAGTGGAAATTTCGAGATTATAGTTGACATTTCGTGCTTTTTTTCCCCACTGTGTGCCTTTTTTTTTTTTTCCTCTGCACCCTAATAAGCTTTCATAAGAAATTTAGATTGTGGGCTACGCCTCCCCTTTTCATGGCGACTTTGATATCTGACCACTTCTTATTTTTTTCAGGCACTGTGCGACTTTGTGAACTTGAGCTTTCGAGTTTCTCCGACACTATGTCACTTGATCAACTTCCTTTTGTTGTTTATACCACTGTTTAAACCAACAAATAGTATGTTTTTCTTTGCCTCCATTTGGTATTCACTGAACTTCTTCTATTTTCCCCGTGCTTTTGCTATTGCCTTTTCACAGAACGCTGAGCTTAAGGGCTATTTATATTAATTTGCATATTCAAAGAGGCGTAAGTCTGGTAGGAGACAGGGCTGGACAGCAGCCGCATGCCCGTGCATTACTTTTCACGCTGACCGGGATTTATGTAGCGGAAGAATGTGGAAGTTGGCGCTCGCACAGATTTATGCATCTTGATTTTTTTTGTGTGTAAGCACATTTCCGGTTTTGTGCTTACGCCATGTTATAGTGTGAATTCTATGTAGGTGTTCACACAGCATTTGCAGTGACAGAGCAAGCTGAATATGCGCGTAAAGCCTATGGAATAGAAAGCGATTTATGTGCCGCCTTTCTTTGCACTTGCTGTATATCAAGACGTAATTCAAATGCCTGAAATCAGAATGTGCTGGTCAACAAAAACTTTACCGTATCGGCCGAAAAGTGAGTGAGTGAGTAACATTTCGGTTTATTTCTCTGGTGCCTGCCTTTTGTTGAGAGTAATTCACCTGCCACTTTGCACACAAAGTATAGAGAAAGTATAGTAAACATGACAAAAATTCGACCTTGAGATTTTGAAGAATCTTTGTTTGAGGCCTCCCCGAGTCCGAAAATACAGTTTTTTGGAACTATGTCTCTGTGTGTGTAAACACGATAACTCAAAAACGCAATGAGATAGATGGATTAAATTTGACATGTGGTTGTTACACCAGAATTGGAGATCTGTATTAACTTTTGGGCTAAATCCATTCACTGGAAGTGGTACTTTACAGGAATACATACATCATTGTTTTGCGGTTTACTCCTCAAATATCCATCCCCATATCTGAGTACATGAAAAAGCCTAGGGGACACTACCGATTTTTGAAAATAAAACTCCACTGATCAAGAGACTGACAAGGTCATCATACAAGATCAGCATATTGTTGCTGACCAATCGCGTTTGCTTTAAAAACGTTGTTTAACAAACGAAGCAATACAAACCTACAGGTAGGTAGGCGAAGAGAGTCTGCGAATTGATGAAAAGCTAAACATACTAACATGTTTTTGTATTTATTCTATATTTATTAATGTATCTTTTTAGTTCATATTCACAGCTCAAAATGCCTGGTAGTGTGAAAATAATCCAGTAGCAGAATTATGTTTTAAAATATCTGTCCCCATTTTTTAAATTTTTTTTCTCTCTCTCTCCAGGGAGTTGAAATATATTCTTTTTGTTTTTAACATTAGCCATATCATACATATTGCACACCAGGGATTTTCCTGTCTTGCATCCAAACCTGCTTGGGTAGGCTCCAGATTCCTGTGATCCTGCTCTGGATAAACCAGTTTAGATAATTATATATTTTTCTTAATCTCAGATGCTGTCTCTGTCATTTTGTGCCTCTCCATACTCTTATTACCTGCTCTTGCTCTGCTTATTAAGGGTTTACTGTTCTTATGCATGGGCTATTCAAGTCTCACTGCCCCTAACCATCACACTAAATGCATGTTTTTCTTTATTTTCCTCAATACAGCTATGTGGGGTCTGTACACTGATTCAAGCCTAAGAGCCCTGTTCCTCCTTTGCCCCCATGATTTTCATGATCACACCCGTCAAAACATAGTAGAATCTCCTTATTTTTTTATATCTTTTCAGGCCTACAGGTGCAAAATTTTATGTATAAATTGTTTGTGCCTGAGATGGAATCAGAGATCAATATGTTTGGTAGAAAATAAAGCCCAGTATTTGAGATTTTTGAATGCAATATTAAAGGCATTCATTATAAGCACATTGTCATTGGAGCAAGATATGTTGTGTGAATTTATTTGAATTTACACTTAGAGTGAAAAACTCTCTTACCTTAAAATTCAACTAAATTTCATTGCAAATTGGCCCATTCTGGGCAATGAAAGGAAAAGAAAAAAGTGCCAACAGGCAGCACAGAATTGTTTAGCACAAATGACAGAAATATTTAAAAAAATGATAAAATTGTGTAAATTGTTCCTATTCAGTGACTGGTTTTGGTTATGCTGGTTTTTATTAGACAAAAACAAAACCAAATAGTAAACTGTGTTGTGTACTGTAGTAAGCTTCCACTAACATTAAACTCTTATTATATCCAAACCCGTTAAGCTTTGTTTCATTGTGACAGAAAAACTAAGCTTCATAGTAGCTCTTTAACCGTACCAGAATTACTAAAACTGAAACTAATATATCTATACTAATAAAAGGCAAAGCCCTCACTGACTCACACATCACTAATTCTCCAACATCCCGTGTAGGTAGAAGGCTGAAATTTGGCAGGCTCATTCCTTACAGGTTACTTACAAAAGTCAAGCAGGTTTCATTTCGAAATTCTACATGTAATGGTCAACTGAATCCTACTTACGTACTGTGTCAGATAGGGGGCGCTATCGCTCCCTTGAACCCTTGTCCAATACACCAGACACCAGATAAAAGTCCAAAAGATGACTTTATTCCTAAGCCACAGTGCACAAAGCATCTTCTCCTCCACAATACTCCTTAAACAACCAATACAATACTCAATAAACAATCCTCCACTCCCAGACGTGTTGCCACCATTCCACCCAGCTCAGCTCGCCATCTGGGTGTTCCCAGAGTCCTTTTTATAGTCCTTGACCCGGAAGTGTTTCAGTCCCCAGGCCATGTGATCACTTCCGAGTCACATAAAAAGTCCTTTTCTTCAACCTGGAAGCAAGTCATTCCTTTTGTCCATGTGATTCGGATGTACTTCCGGGGTGTAGGGTAAATAACCGTTGTTCCTCCCTGCCGCGTCACCTAGTGGCCCCCATGGCATCCAGCAGGCTGTGTATAAAAATTGCAATGTCCATGATGCCCTGCTATTCTTCGGGGAACCTCCATACTGCAGGGAGGGCTCCACCTGGCGGCTTGGGGATATTGGCCGGGATAAACGGCCGGCCATACACCACAGTACATACCTGTATATACGTCCATAGCCTGCATCTCGGTCGCCATGTGAGGTAGCGTTGCATCCCCAATCCCCACGCCTCCCACGTAATTGGCTGCCTGCCCATATAAGGCCGTCCGTTGCTCCGGGCTCTTCATTCCCTTCCTTTCTTTGCCACGGTAATCATGTTTCTTTGCTGAAAAATGCAGCCTTTTTATTTAATCCACGGCTTCTCCGCTGTTTTATTGTTCGTTTATTACGATTATAGCTATTGTATAGGTATTTTAGACTAATTTTAGTGTTCAGGTACCCATTTCCTTTACCGTTCCAACCGTACCCCCATTAACATGGCTATCAAGGTGATCACCATCGATCAATGAACTGTCACTTACCGAGTGGTTTCCATGCCTAGAGTTGCTGCCTGCCTTTTCCATTCTTTGTGTTACATATTGCACGGCCATATCAGGCTCACTCTTGATATCCAGAGGAACATTGTGTCTTATGTATTGAATGACTGGGACACGTTCAAGGTGTGTACTGATGACGGTACAGGACATAATTATACTACACAGAAGCACTATAAGAGTGAAATGCTTAAGCCCTTCACCTATACTTCTGCATGTGAGTTGATGGCTGCCGCTGAATTGTTCGGTTGTCGCTTTCAAGTGTACCGAAATGGCCAAATATTTTACACCTTTCGACAACCGTCAATGCCTCTTAAACATCTTAAATTCACAGGTGACGATTTGAATAGTGGACACTTTGATGTTTATGAATGTTTCAACTCTCAAAAGCTGGATTCGAAGTTATCGATGAAACCAGTTGTATGCATACATTGCTTGACAGATGCCGAATGTCACTTCAACACAACAAGTCCTGCAAATACTAACGTAATTGAAACAAACCATGAAACTCAAACCGATTATGACAGCAGCAATCCAAGCTGTGAGAAAACAGTAAAAAAGGAGGCGTGTCCAACGTTGTGGTACATTTTCTGATGCAGTTAGACGGAAACAACTTTGTGACGCTGTCGCTAAATACTCGCAGGCAAATCCACAAGTTAGAGACGCTGCAGCTAAATATTCGCAGGAAAATCCACAAGTTAATACCGGGAATGCCTGTTAAACATCTTAGATTCACGAGTACCGATTTGGGTACACTTCGATGAATAAAGCCTGTTATCTTTACAATGGTTGACAAACCCGGAATGTAACTTGAATACAACACGTCCTCCAGATACGAACCTGATTGAAAGAATAATGATAATCAAATCCTTGATGACAGCAACACCCATAACAGTGACAAAACAATTACATTGTCAAACATGTTACGTTATTTTTAAAATGTTTTCTTTTTCATAACTTCTTTAACACAGTACTTCTCCGCTATGAAGCGTGGGTATTTTGCTAATATAAAAATAAAATAGAAATGTCTTTTATAAAATAAAAAGCTAAATTAAAACTAAAAGTACACGATGAAGGAAAACTAAAACTAAACTGAATTTCCAAGTAAGGTCAGAAAAAGTATAGAAATAAAAACTAATATAAAAAGGCAAAACTATAATAACCTTGATGGCGTGTAATAAGACAATAAATGAACTCATAAGTAAGAGAAAACAACATATTTTGAAACTGCAGTGTCGGTCATTTAACTAACTCTCCAGAAGCTACAATAAGATTTTAGAGATTTGGAAACCTTCTCTTTAGACGGTTCTTAACTCGGTGATGAGAACTGGAGGTTTCATAAGTAATAACACTTTTACTGTTACTTATATGTTTGTGACTGTATCACTAATAAGAGTTTCAAGCTTTGTGCCAAGAACTTGTGGATGGTTAATGCAGCTTGATCCAGAGCTGGGGTCATGATAATCTTGAACGAAGTAGTGATTAACCCTAACAGTTCAACCCAGTGTGGTCTTTCTGCTCTGTGCTAACCTTTTATATAAAAAAAAATTGGTGATGCCTAAACTTGGTTAGCTTTTTTTATGACAAAGAAACTTTTCTCTAGTGTCTGCATGTTGTTTTTCCTTGCATCCCCAAAAACACCTGTGTTAAATCAATTTCTGACTCTAAATGTAACCATTGTGTGGAAATAGGACCTGCGATGGGGTACTACCCCGTCTGAAACTAGCTTCTGCCTTTTGCCTGATGCTATTGGTGTATGCTGCCTCTGGACCCTCCCATTTTCATGATGTAGACTAAATGTGTTTTAAGAATGGGAAGATATGATATGGATTCGAGCATGTTATTTTAGGCTGTTCGATATAATATTTCCGGCGCCGCATCCGAGTGGCAGCCTTTCCAGCAGCTCCGTATATGACTTTATCTTTTTACCTTTTTATCTCTATTTTTCTCTATTTCACTGATCACTTCTACCACTTTCTTTTATGTGGAATTGCTCCCTGGACACTTTTTACACATTTTACTATTTTACTATTTGACATGGATTTTACACCCGAGAATCGCCTATTCAAGAAGTCAGCTTAAAGCACTGAGAAGAAATGCTTATGCTGGTGTGGTTCCTTATTTACCTGACGAGGTAAGAAGACGATAGAAGACGGGCAGCTGAGCTGGCGCAAAGATAAAAAATAAGATTAAATCGAGAAAATGGCGTTATAAGCTGTCGGTGCCTTCTGTGATCCTGGGAAATGTAAACTAACTACAAAATAAGATCGACGAACTGGCTGTGCTGGTGAAAATGTCAGAACCTACAGAGAATGCAGCTTGCTGTGTTTTAGTGAAACATGGCTAATGTCTATCATCCCAGATGCTAAAGTGGAGCTACCCGGGTTTAGCACAGTTAGAGCGGACAGAGGAGCAAGTACCTGTGGAAAGAAAAAGGAGGAGGACTCGCTCTCTATGTCAATACAAAGTGGTGCAACTCAGGACATGTAAACGTTAAAATCTCCACTTGCTGCAGGGACATCGAACTGTTGGCCGTAAGTCTGCGCCCTATTACTTGCCCAGAGAGTTTGGACACGTGATTGCTGTTATTGTTTACATCCCCTCAAGCGCGAGATGGCGAGTGACATCATCCATTCCGCAGTTGCTAAGTTACAAACGCAGCACCCTGAGGCACTTGTGCTAATCGCTGGAGACTTTAACCATGTAACGCTGGATAAAACATTACCTGCCTTCTCCCAGTATGTGGATTGTAACACTCGGGGAAACAGGACTATTGACCTACTATATGCAAGCGTTAAAGACGCATACAGCGCCACCCCACTGCCTGCGCTTGGGAAAGCAGATCATAACCTGGTTCTGCTTCAGCCTCAATACAAACCAAGAGTGAGGGCGCTACCTACAACCACACGCTCATTCAGGAAGTGGTCCCTGAGGCAGAGCAGGCTCTGAGAGACTGCTTTGGAACTACAGACTGGGATATATTGCTGGTCACATAGTGAGAACATTGAAGAGGCTGTTGAATGCACAACTGATTACATCAACTTCTGTATGGACATTGTAGTTCCAGTAAGAACAGTATGCTGCTATGCTAACAACAAGCCATGGATTACAAGTGACATCAAGGGCCTTTTGAACCAGAAGAAAAGGGCTTTTAAAGGTGGTGATAAGCATGAGCTGAAGTGCGTGCAGAAGGAACTCCGAGTCCAGCTCAGGGCGAAAGAGCAGTACAGGAGAAAGCTGGAGCAGAAGTTGCAGAACAACAGTATGAAGGAAGTGTGGGATGGGATGAAGATTATCACTGGCTGCAGCTCAAGCGGGTGCCGCATCGAGACAGACGTGGAGAGAGCAAACCAAATGAACAACTTCTTTAATAGGTTTGATCACAGTAACCCACTCTCACCTCGAGTACTGCATCCTCCAACCATCCTTCTGCTGATACCAGCATAGGTGAGACATCCCCACCCACAATTACAGCAGCCCAGGTGAGCAGAGAGCTGAAAAGACTTTGTGCCAGCAAAGCAGCGGGTCCAGATGGTGTATCGCCACGATTGCTGAAGGCCTGTGCGTTGGAACTGGGGAGTCCTCTACAGCATCTTCAACCTGAGCCTGGAACAGGGAGAGTCCCAGGCTTTGGAAAACATCTTGTATCACTCCTGTCCCAAAGGTATCACGTCCTAGTGAGCTGAATGACTTCCGCCTGTTGCTCTGACGTCACATCTGATGAAGACCATGTAGCGGCTGCTGCTTCACCACCTGAGGCCACAGGTCCGTCACGCCCTCGACCCTCTGCAGTTCGCATACCAGGAGAAGGTGGGAGCGGAGGATGCCATCATCTATATGCTTCATCGATCCCTCTCCCACCTGGACAGAGGCAGTGGTGCTGTAAGAATTATGTTTTGGACTTCTCTAGCGCCTTCAACACCATCCAACCTCTGCTCCTTAGGGATAAGCTGACTGAGATGGGAGTAGATTCACACCTGTGGCATGGATTGTGGACTATCTTACAGACAGACCTCAATATGTGCGTCTTGGGAACTGCAGGTCTGACATTGTGTGCAGCAATACAGGGCGCCGAGGGGACTGTACTTTCTCCGGTCCTGTTCAATCTATATACATCAGACTTCCAATATGACTCGAGTCCTGCCACTGCAAAAGTTCGCTGATGACACTGCTATTGTGGGCTGCATCAGGAGTGGGCAGGAGGAGGAGTACAGAAAGTTAATCAAAGACTTTGTTAAATGGTGCGACTCAAACCACTTACACCTTAACACCAGCAAGACCAAGGAGCTGGTGGTGGATTTTAGGAGGCCCAGGCCCCTCATGGACCCTGTGATCATCAGAGGTGACTGTGTGCAGAGGGTGCAGACCTATAAATATCTGGGAGTGCAGCTGGATGACAAATTGGACTGGACTGCCAATACTGATGCTCTATGTAAGAAAGGTCAGAGCAGACTATACTTTCTGAGAAGGTTGGCATCCTTCAACATCTGCAGTAAGATGCTGCAGATGTTCTACCAGACGGTTGTGGCGAGTGCCCTCTTCTACGCGGTGGTGTGCTGGGGTGGCAGCATAAAGATGAAAGACGCCTCACGCCTGGACAAACTTGTTAAGAAGGCAGGCTCTATTGTAGGATTAAAGTTGGACAGTTTAACATCTGTGGCAGAGCGACGGGCACTAAGCAAACTCCTGTCAATCATGAAGAATCCACTGCATCCACTTAACAGTGTCATCTCCAGACAGAGGAGTAGCTTCAGTGACAGACTTTTGTCACTGTCCTGTTCCACTGACAGACTAAACACTATGCGACTCTTCAATTCCACCCGGGGGAGTAAATGCGAACATTCATTTTTATTTTAATTCTTTTCATTTTTATTACTATTTAATTTAATATTGTTTCTTTGTATCAGTATACTGCTGCTGGATTATGTGAATTTCCCCTTGGGATTAATAAAGTATCTATCTATAACGATATATATCGGATGACATATATGAAAACGTCTATCGCTGCACATTACGCTATCGTTTGTTTCGTGGTGTCGCAAAATAAACTGTTTACGGCAATATTTTTTTCATTGTTTTAAATGCCAACTCGTGGATGCAGACACACTAGCATGGCTGATGAAGACGAGGCAACACCAGGTAGCTCCACACAGAAGGACCTTGCTCCTAAACGAGGGGCTACCTCTGTAGTATGGAGATGGTTTGGATTTGAAGAGTCTGACACGGACCAGAAAACGGTACTGTGCAAATTATGCTGCAAACCGATCGCTACCACAGACTCCAACACGACAAACCTCTTCTACCACCTCCGCAAAAAGCACGTGAGCGAGCATGCAGAGAGTTTACAACTGAGAGGCAGGCCACGTAGGATATTACAGTTGTAAAGGTACTATTTAAACGAGCATGTTAAAAGCTTGGAAGATTAATTGCTACCAAAACAATTTGCTTAAGGCATAATTTTCCCTGCAGCGTTTGCTGTCAGCGTTAATCTTGTTAAAATTACGCTTACGCCACAACTGCATCGACGGCAAATCTCCGTTAACGAGTTATCGCGGATCGCCCGTGCTTGGGGCTGGACGGCATCATCACGCTAGCGCCGTCCAGTCCCACGCACGGGCGCATCAGCTGTAACTCATTAACGGAGATTTGCCACACTACGATGTGCAAATTAACATTTTACTAGAATTTAGCCTAAAAAATATTATTTAATATTGTATATTTAATATATTTTTGTTGTAAGCCTTATTGCTGCTACAGTTTGAAGTACAATGTTTACATTTGGTTTTGACAGTTAATGTTAGACTTGCATTTATTTTGTTTAAAGGGTTTATTGGCCTTATATAGTTTAGTTGTTAGTGCTTTGATCCTTTTATATTTAATATATGTTGTGAGAGTTATTGCTGCTACAGTTCACATTTTGTTTATGTCAGGCATTTTATATAGCAGTATTTTATATTGGGCCTTTAGTAATTTGTTTTTGAAAAGTGTTTTATATTTGATACATTAACATTTTATGTTTACATTCTAAGTCAAACATTTGCTCAAATGTTCTAAATAAAAGAACAGAAATAATTACAAGTTGAGTACTTCTCATTTTTGATTTTTTTAATTTAAATGAAAAAAAAGGAGTGGTGATTATATAAACTATTCACTGAATACAAAGAAAATGTACTATATCGGGATATAAGATTTTGGTCATATCGGAAGGCCCTATGTTATTTTGTGTTATACTTCTGAAGTAGTTAAGAGTTTTCAAACACCATGATTATCATCATTAATGGTTTTGGCTCAGAAACAGGGAGCAGAGGGTGATGGGGAAGGGATTTTATTTGAATTGACTGTGGTGTTCCACAGGGGTCAGTGCTAGGGCTACTGCTACCTTTAATATATATAAATGATTTAGCTATGAATATAAGTAACAAGCTGAATAAGTTTGCAGATGATACCAAGATACTGTACGTGGATTGGCAGATAATTTGGAATCTGTTAAATCATTACAAAAGGACTTGGACAGCATACAGGCTTGGGCAGATAAAATTGTTTCAGTAAATGTAAAGTATTACACATAGGAAGTAAAAATGTTAGGTTAGAATACACAATGGGAGGTCTGAAAATTGAGAGTACAGTAATCCCTCCTCGATCAGCAGGTGCTCCAGACCCCCAAGTATAGGTAAAATCCACGAAGTACAAACCATATGTTTCTATGGTTATTTTTATATATTTTAAGCCCTTATAAACTCTCCCACACTGTTTATAAATATTCCCCGCAGAGTTATACAGCATAATCCCTTTGTATTCTCTTAGATATTAGGTAAGATTCATTGAAATTATGTATATAAACACACTGTTTATATACAGTAAAACCTAAATATTATTTTAAAGATATTGAGTGTCTCCGATATCCTATATGTTACAGCCATTACGATAGACATGCCACCAGCAATAAATACGCATAATGCAACAAAAATAGTATACAGTAAATGTGTGTGTACAGTGACACTAAACGTACGTACATGTACTAAGTACTGTAAGTAGAAAATTAATTATGGTTACTCACCAACAATGACACGATGACTTGTCCGATAACAATGAGTTTTATTTTACTGCACAACAAAGGAGAGCGTTACAGCCCTTAAAGGAGCCACTTCAGGCGATTGTGTAGCACTGCCGTTGTTCTTCTTCTGGCAGTCTTCAATCCAAATCCCTAAAGCAGATTCCATCCAGACTACTGCCTTATTACATCCACTTACAACTTGTTTTGCACCCTGGTTAAAAGGACACTGCGGCGTAGATCTTATATTCCTTTCCTACTTTTTAAATAAAAGAATCGTAGCCTTCAACAAATCCAAAACGCTTTACCTTTTCGCAATCGTAACATCTTCCGCTTATGCTGGGCACGGCCCCTGAAGCAGTAGCAGATCGTTTTGGAGCCATAATGAAGGGCTTGACTATGCACAAAGATAAACACAAAAGAGCACAACTCTTTACACAGGGAAACACGTCGATGCTGAATGAGCGAGACGAGACTTCCTGGTTAACACTGCATTCAGCAAGCAGGAACTTAACTGCGTGCTCTGATTGGTTAGCTTCTCAGTCATCCGCCAATAGAGTCCCTTGTATGAAATCAACTGGGCAAACCAACTGAGGAAGCATGTACAGGAAGTAAAAAGACACATTGTCCGCAGAACCCGCGAAACAGCGAAAAATCCATGTTATATATTTAGTTATGCTTTCATATAAAATCCGCGATAGAGCGAAACCGCGAAAGTCAAAGCGCGATATAGCGAGGGATTACTGTACATCTTATAAAAAGGATTTGGGAGTCATAGTGGACTCTATGCTATCAACTTCCAGACAGGATTCAGAAGCCTTTAAGAAGGCAAAAAGAATATTCGGTTATATTGCATGATGTGTGGAGTACAAGTCCAAGAAGGTTATGATCAAGCTTTATAATGCACTGGCGAGGCCTTATATGGATTACTGTGTGTAGTTTTGGTCTCCAGGCTACAAAAAGGACATTGCAATGCTAGAAAAGGTTCAGAGAAGAGCGACTAGGCTTATTCCAGGGTTAAAGGGGATGAATCATGAAAAAAGATTGAAAGGGCTGTTATTTTAAAATGAGTTTATCAAGAACACAGGGACAGAGTTGGAAACTTGTTAAGTATTAGGAGGTTTTTCTTTACACAGAGAGCTATTCACTTGGAATAAGCTAGCAAATAGCGTTGTAGTCAGTCAGACTTAAGGAATTTTTAAAACTAGACTTGGATGTTTTTTTTAAAAGAATTAGGTAGATAGGACTGGCGAGCTTTGTTGAGCTGAATAGCTTTGAAAAGCCTGTCCTCGTCTAAATTGTTCTAATGTTCCATGTTTACTGGGTTCTATCCAATTCACAATCGGGGATCCAGGGCATCCTTTGGGATGAGACCTATTTTTTTTTTTTTAATATTATCTCACCAGCTCTTCTTTGGCTTCATTTTTGATTTCGCCCCCTCTATATTAAGTTTAACACATTACTTCACTGGATCATCCTCTGCCTGACAACCGCTTTTGGCACTCTGCCAAATATCTTCTCAAGATCTGCAAATGAATCATGCAGATACTTTGCTTACTAGATATTTTACTACATTTGCCTAACAGCAAAAGTCACATTTGTTGTTCCCTTCCAGGCATTAAACTAAACTGCATTTCAGTTTAAGCCGTGATTCTGGCCTCTAGTACTCTCTCAACCACCTTTGTTACATACTCCAAAAGCTTGATTGTTCAGTTTGGTCCACTTTCCATTGAATTAACCATTACTTTTTATACTGTAGTAAGCACAGTTCTATTCCAGTCTTCCGGAATCCTCCCTTAATAAACAATCATTGTACAGGTTTGTCAGCCCTTCAACTCCATGACCTTTTGTTGCCTTTTCTGACATCACTTTAGTTTGGCCAACTACTTTACTTTTATCCTTTGCTACCTCCTCTTTTAAAAACTTGGTCCTTTAGTTTTCTTGCTATCAACACACAGCTATCAGCTACAACATTAAATTCACCTGCCTAATATTGTGTATATCTTGCTTGTGCCACCAAAACAACTAAATTGGATTGATATCTAAAGAATTTGTAGGTCCAGTCAACACCTTTAGCTCTTTGACATGTTCCTCAAGTCATTCCTGAACAAATTTTGCAGTTTTTCAGGGCACATCGTCCTGCTGAAAGATGCCATTAGTATCTGGGAATATCATTGCCATCATGATGGTGTATACATGGTCTGCAACAGTCTTTAGGTAGGTGGAATGTGTTCTCCTTATTAATCATTGGATCTAAGATTTTTCAGCGGAACATTGCCCATAGCATCACATTGTCTATGCCAACTTGCCTTCTTCCCCTAGTGCATCCTACTTCCATCTCTTCCCACGGTAAATGACACACCCGCACCTGGCTGTCCACGTGGTCTAAAATTTAAATGTGATACTTCAGACCAAGCCACCTTCTTCCATTGTCCCGTAGACGCCATTGTCAGTGGTGGACAAGAATGGGCACTCTGACCAGTCTGTGGCTACATAGCCCTATACGCAGTAAGCTTCAATGCACTGTGTTTTGACACCTTTCTCTCATGGCCAACATTTAGTTTTTCAGAAATTTGTGCTCTTCTATAGATCAGACTTGTTAACCTTTGTTCCTCTGTGTATCATTCAAATTTGGACACCCATGACCCTTTCGCTGGTCCAGTGATTGTCCTTCCTTGGATCATTTGTGGTAGGTAATGAAAATGGACAGAGAGCATTCTGAAACTGAAGCTGTAGCAGACGATAAAGTTGAACACGATGACACCGAAGAACTTTTGCAGAACGTTGTCTGGAGATACTTTGGTTTTAAAAGGTCAGATGTGGACCAAACAACTATTTACTGTAAATGCTGTTGAACCAAAGTGGTCGCCGGAGGTGGGAACACAAGCTGCATCAGCTTAGCCGCAAACATACTTTGGAGTACCATAATTGTATGGAACTAAGATTGGCACCCTCCACGTCCTCAGGTATAACTGAAAAAGCTAGAGGACACTCGAGTCAGACGTCACTTCTTTACACATTTGCTAGAGGTATTGCCTATGACAAAAAAAGCAAGCGGTGGAGCAAGATAATCAACAGCATTACAATTCATATATCTAACGTGTCAGTGGACAGAGATTGTTAACATTAACAGAAAGTATTGTTGGTTTACAGAAAATATTTACTATTTATTCCTTTTCTAAGACATGTTCAGTGCAATACAACATTTGACAAGCACCTCTGGATATTTTACTAAGTCTAAATGCCTCTTTGGATGGTTGAAAATATGTTGTCAAAATTATAGTTTAAGTTGTTTGCAAAATTTGTTCAATAAAAAGGTTCTATATCTTGACTGCAACCATCATGCAATGTGATTCTTTCTCTTCATTAGTGCCACCCCATTGAAAACTATCACTTTATGGGGCCATGCAAGCCTGTATTAATACATGTGTAAAATGTTTTTTGTACAATGTACAATTGTCACGACAGTAGAATAGGTTATTCTTAGCCAGTCTACTGCAGTAATTTCAGTGGAAAATGTGGTCAACATACCGTTGAATACCGTGAAACTAGTATAATTTTGAAAAATATCGTGATATACAATTTTGGTCATACCGCCCAGCACTACTGGCAAGCATGGACAGCCTGCTTCAAATCATCCCATAGATTTTCGATGATATTCAAGTCAGGGGACCGTGACAGCCATTCCAGAACATTGTGCTTCTCTTATCTGAAAGAACCGTGTTGGCTAGAAACTTCTGTCATCCTTGCCTGAAACGTATTTGTCATAGAAATATTTAGTACATCTAGCACGTGTTCTGAGAGTTGAGCAAAGTTGACAACATTGGTGTACCCTTTAGCAAATTTGGCTTCTTCTAGAGAAGTGTTGATGAAATAGCAAATGAGAGCATGGACACTAATAAGGGGTTTATTGTTTAGTGGCTAGAAGAGACAGAAAAGTTGTTGCTTTGCCTCAGTTATGTATTTTTTTTCTGGATCAGCTGCTTTGTGACTGTGGAAAGGAAGCTGATATGTGACTCTCTAAAGAAAACAACATAATAATAAAAAATTTAGTCTGATTCATTTGCACAACAAGGTAGCAGAAATTTTGTTCATGCAGGCATCTTAGCTGAAATGTAGCCATGGAAATTCCTGATGTAGTATTTTCTACAGTAAGCCCAACATTATTTCTTGTACTATAACTGTAAAATGTTATACAAGTGTATAGCAAATTATGTACATTAATGATTTACCTTTTAATATATATGACATTTAGTTAGACATATTTTTAAATTTTGTCTTGCTTGCAAGTAAAGTTGTCTTTACCACCAGTTTTTAATTGCACAAGTTTTGTATGTCATTCTTTGAAAGTGATGAAGCTCTAATGCCATATTTATACTTCACTACTGCTACCCAAGCGGCATACTGTTTATACTTGGCGCACGTACTTTACATAAATCTGGAGGATTCCACCTGGTGGCAGTGCGAGATATCATCACAGTTAGAAAACATTTGGCTTTGCTGTGTTGTAAATTGCCTGAAACATCCATTAAATTCAGGACACCTTGCCACGATATCTCTGAAAAGGATGGATGTTTAATGATTACATTCTTCAATCCAGGGATACGCCCGTTCCAGCAAGAATCGGGCGCACAGCAGAAATGAACCCTGGGCAGAGCATCGGCTCATTGCAAGGTGAATACAAGCATGCACATACACTAATGTCATTTTAGCATCACCAAATTCCCAAACCTGCATGTCCTTGGAAGGAAACCAGAGCACACTGTGGAAACGCACCAGGAAAACATGCAAGCTCTGGACAGGGAACATCAGGTATTTGATTCCCCACTGTGTGGCAGCAAGTGCTACCACTGTACCTCTGTGCCACCCCCACATATGTAATTATTAACAGTTTTCATTATTTAAACAATTTATCTATAAAATATAATGTACATACTTTAACGCATTTCATCATGGAAGTGATATCAAGTATAAGTGTAAGTATTCTAAATGGGCATAGTGCTGGAATATCATAAATTTAAAATGTTCTGTGTGGCAATTGCTGCTGCTGTCAGCACAGGAGGAAGCCCCAGAAGCATGTAGAGTAACAACTGGGTCAGTTTTAAGATGATGTTTATGAGGGTCTACTCTAATGACAAACTACAAGGTTAAAGTGGGAATTTTGAGATTAAAACCGAAATTTCTACTTTAATCACAAAATAGACCGTTTCTCTCTGTCTCTAATTTTTTTTCTCTGTGGCTCATATACATGTCCATACATTCTGGTGCTATTGTGAAAGTGTTACAAAAAAAAAAAAAGATGGTATGTGGAACCTTGAAAATGTATTGTGTCATTATGTTGGGGAATTTGCGACACTTGAAAAGAAAAGCACCATGAGCATATTTGGATGTCAGCATTTTTCTTCACCCCATCAAACCATTCATCAAAAATTGAAGCACAAACTTTGATCCTGAAGGATCTGCAAAGTTGCTTGCTGTCACATGAGGATAGTAAACAGACTGACGTCACATTCCAACGCATTGCTGTTCTGCAACGCGTGTATGTGTCACATTAATTTCTGAGGACATCTTCAGAGGATGCGTCAAATGAACACTGAGAATGCATGGCAGCCATGATGCGTGTGTGTACACGTTTTAAATATGAAGTATAAATTGGACCTAAAGAGAAGAAAGTCACAATAGCAAAATAATTAGGAGCAGACTATGCATCTCATATTGCTCAAAATTGAGTTTGTTCCTTAAATATTAAAATATCAGTGATTTTAATTGGCATAAAAATGTCAAGTCACTGATCTGTTATTTAAAATTATTTAGATCAGACATTTTGTAGAGTATTACAGTATAATTTTATTTCTCAATTTTATTAAACCAGTATAAACATTGTTTAGTGTATACTGTAGTATGCTTAACTAATTTAGGGAAATATTACATGGTAACTATATGTTCTTTCTTCTGAGTGAATTTACTGTTATGTGTTAGTACCAGATACACAATTAATCATCACATATTCTAATCCAGTACTGTAACACCATCATGGCAGCATAAGAATCTTTTTATGTTTACCCAGTTACCTGTATAATTTCCAGTTTTTATTATTGAGGAAAAATAGGCACACAGTTTCTATGAGTTTTTTTTTGGTAACTCTGTTTTATCTATGCCCTACTGCTGAATCTTACTATCTTCATGTTGCCTCCTTCACCCTCAGTGAAGGGTATGTGAATAACGGGGCAAAAAAAAAAAAAATTATTTTGCACTATTTGTGCTAACTAAGTCTGTGCTTGTTGACGGGGGAGAGTCTGTCTCACACCACTAATGCCACTGCTATGTGTGATGTTAGTTTGGCACAACTTGGACTCCGGGCATTTGAAGTTGTACCTAAGCAAATCAGTGTTGGAGGAATCTGAGACACAGACCCATGTAGAAGTGCAAAAAACTTTTCACTTTTGCAAAAAAAAAAAAGAAAAAAAGAAAAATTCAAAATGTAAGTCGAAGCAGTCTCCTCCACAAATATGTTCAGCCCTTATGACACTTTCCAGCAAATAACAAACACAAACCAAAGCTACAAATTACTAAAAGAAATCCTTTCTTCTTCCTTCTAATTCCAGAAGATTAATAAAAAGAAAAAGGAAATAGAACAACTATATACATAGGGAAAAGTGCACACAGTTTACCAAAAAGGGCTATCCCCACAATTTTGCTCCCCCAGGATTTTGCGGCCTAGTTATCCAATCCCCCTGGTCTTGTATGGCTGGTGGATTTCAGCAGTCAGTCTTGCTCATTGTTTCTATCAACCCCTCTAATTAGGGTTTACTGCTGTGATGCCAATCAAGCACCATCCTGCCTTTCCTGGAACACTCCTTATACTGAGTTCCTTCACTCGGACATGCACGCTCATCCACCTGCAGACCGACAAATTGTCTTTCACTTTCTTATGGAAGCACACACTTCATAATGTTATCTAGGACTTCAGATCCTCTTATGGCTTTCTTATCTGCTTCCTTTCTTCTCTTTTCACGTCCATCTTACATAGACTGTCACCCTTCTTTAACCCACGGCGCACTTCTGCATGGCCCCAAAGCTGTTGTCTCATGGGGTGTTGCTGCAGCACCCCATTTTCTGCCTGCAAAGTAAACAATCTTTACAATGAAAAGTTGGCTATAAATAGTTATCTATGATTTTTCATCTTATTTCTGTGGCACAACCTGTCACAATTTGTTATATTTGGGACTTGAGCTTAGTATTCTGAAGTTGTGAGGTGGACAAACTAAACACACTGGGTAAATACATAGTTAAATATTTATTGACTCTTTAATCAGATTTTTAAGCTTCATTTTGTTGAGTTAAATATAATTTGTACAAATACAATCATCCTTTTATTAACCTCTATTTGCTTTCATATATGGGGTTGTATGAGAGTCTAAGCCTGGTTCCTGCTGTGGAACTGATGTAGCCAGATTGGCCGCAGTCACCTTATGCTAATGTAAGTAAGGCTCAGGTAAAAAGGTGGATCAGTGTTTTTATGTTAGATATTTTTCTGCATTAAGTTTATTTTAAAAGTTACTTATTAATGTTTCTTTGAGTTACATTATTCCAGGCTGTCTTTGCTTTCAGCTTTCTAATTTAATGAAATATAATGAATGCATTTTCACACATGGTTCATGTCTTCTTCCATTGCTGTAGAATAATGGTACTAAAGATGGATGGACTTAATTTAATTACAATTGGATTCTTTCTGGACAAATAAATGCCATTTTGGAATGAAGTGTGATGTAAACTAAAATCAAAAAATGCTGATTTATTCTGTCGCAATTTTAACGCTATCAGTGTGGGCAGTGTACTTTAAAGTTAGTGCTTTAGACATTAAGGGTCATTGGTCCAGTCCCTGGTTGTGCTCACATTGTGCAAAGGTGGTGTAAGGATTTGGGCAGAATCTTGCTAACTGCAAAGTACCTTGGGATCAAGTTCAGTGTAGAAAAGACACCATAACAAATAAATAATGCGTACTTTTTTGTTTTTGAGAGGACTATGAAATATATATTGGGGTCATCACTATTGAATATTAATTTCATAAGTTTGCTAGTCTTTAGAAGTTGTTTTAATGTACTTGTGATCTAATAATGAACTGTATTTAGGGGATAGAATTTGTTTTGTTAGTTCATTGCTTTAGCCTTTTGCTGAAGAAACACTTTTCTTTCTTGAGCCATAATACCTAGTTATGTTGTTGTTATTAAGCAACTGCAAGTTTTGAAATTGCATGCAATACTTATATGCTACAGTGCAAGTAGTGGCAGGTTTATTCTGTCTTTTTTTCATATTTTAAAAAGCAGTATATTTGTTACAAGGTAGCCCTAATATATTTAGCTAGAAGACCTTTAGTTTCCTATATTCTGTACTCCTAGTGGATTACATATGGTCTTATATTGAGGTTTGTGTGTTACCTTAAATAAAAAATCAAATTCTGTCTCACTCAAAAATTAACTTCTTAGTTGTTCTTTATGCTTTAACTTAATACGTGCTAAAAAGGGAATGATCATATCTGTATATGAAGGTTTTGGATGCAAAGAACCTGACCCTAGTTTCATAGTGTGAAAGTTTCATCATAGTTTGAAGCTGGATTTGGTTTAATGTGTAAGGAAGTGTCTGCCCATCATTTTGGATGTGCTGACGTGGAATACTATGGTTGTGTGGTGTTGCATGTTCTACTAATTTAGATTTTTTTATTTTTTTTATTTATAATTCTGACCTTTTTGTTTAGTTAGCCAGTTCAAAGAGAGCTTAATTTTGGTGCTTTGTTGTGATTATCTCAGGCTTTGAAAATCCTTCACTAAGTCAAGGGGTTTGGCAATTGCATTAAAAAAGGACAAATATTCTGGGGGTGATTATATTTACGGGTGTGCAGAAATATTTAAACCAGTCTTCATGTGTTGAAAAATAAAGTATATAAAAATTAAACTCTTTAACACAAGGAACATTAAAAATAAAATACAGAAACTTGAAGAAAGAACATAAGATTGCTAAATTTAAATATTTTATAGCCATTAATGGGATTAATAAAGTTTATCTAATCTAATAATATATTCATCTCCATCTTTCAGGATAGATAGACAAGGTAGGAGAGGAGGAGGAAGCCTGGCGCTATATATCAAACTATATTCTGGCTCAAAAGATCAACAGAGAAGAAGGGAAGATATCTGAATTGCTGTGGGTTAAGTTGGTAAGGAATAAGGAATAGGCCACAGATTTAGTCATTGTAGTTTGATACAGGTCATGAAAATGTAATATTTCCAACAGTAGCAAACTGTTTATATAGGGCTTAATATGAAGGAAAATTAATTAGCATTGATTTCAGGTTTTTGAAAGTTTACTCTGCCTATTTCCTTTGAAGGGCTGAAAAAGAAACTGGAAAGATGTTCATGATAAATGACTGTCTCTCTTTACGATGTGCTGTTGTTAAATTGGCCCTAGTGTGTGAGCATGTGTGCACACCCTCAAATGGCCAGGGTCTCTGTTCAGGAATTGTTTGTGCCTTGTGTTATAATAAGTTTGTTATAATTGTGTCACTGTATCTGTTTTAGATCTTTTTATATGTATTTTTCATTCTTTTTCTGTGTAACATGCCATAAAGAGCTGAGCCAGATTTAGCATAGAGTGTCAGCATTCAGAATTGCTGGGCCAAGCAAAGCATAAAGACAGACAGGGACAGCTGGAAGGCTGTATTGTAAACCCTAAAAAGGTCTAACTGTTATTTGAACCTACTGTTTGATGTTCAGCACGAAATTGTCTGCCTTGTTTGGAAATGTAATGGGAGTTTGGTCATGTAGAAAACAATATAAAAGAAACTGGAGCTTTGCCAACTTTGAGAAACTGTGTGTGCGAAAGATATTGTCCCAAAATCCACCTCCGTTGTGACAAAAAAGAGCAGTTTCTACACGATCGGGTCCCCCAAGAAATCCTTGGTGAAATGAAACTGGCCTGTTTCTCCTGTCTGTACAGCAACGTAAGCCGCATTAAACAAGCTAAGTATATTCGGTCTTTTCTGTGACTTTGTCGCCGCCTATCACTGAAAAGAGAGATATCGCCATTATTATTTATAATTATTTAAATAAAAGTTTATTAAAACGCCGCAATATAAAAGAACATATTTCCAAGGAGCTAACACTCCCATCGAAAACACCTTGTGTCCGGTGCTTGCTGGGATAGGCTGCTGCTTCCCTGCTACCATACTCTGGATAAGTGTGTTTAGAAGGTAAATGGATTGTGGTTTTTCAACAGTCATCACCATGTAATTAAGCTTAGAAGAAACCTGAAAAATAAATAAACACTATAGTAGAGATCTTATTTATGAAAAACTAAGGGGCTCTGCCACCTGCTCGCTTTGCTCGCCCACCCCCGTGTTGGGTTTACCAGATATACAATACAATACAATTTATTTTTTGTATAGATCAAAATTGCACAAGAAGTGCTGCAATGGGCTTTAACAGGCCCTGCCTCCTGACAGCCCCCCCAGCCTTGGCCCTCTAAGAAGACCAGAAAACTCCCAATAAAAACCCTAGTAGGGAAAAAATCAAAGAAACCTTGGGAAAGGCAGTTCAAAGAGAGACCCCTTTCCAGGTAGGTTGGGCGTGCAGTGGGTGTCAAAAAGAAGGGGGTCTATACAATACAGTACAATACAAAGAACAGAATAAATCCTCAATACAGTATAAAAATAAAAAATTCTAGAAGTACAGAGTAGAATTTCACATTAGATGATATCAGATAGTATGATCTGGATTTGTTTTAAGTCCTGGAGACCTCATTCATCAAGCTGCCTCCCCCATTCCACATCTGAAATGGTGCTAATCCGATGAAAGGACCCCTCTTTCCCACGATTCCTGCAATCCTCCATCAGAGATTTTTTTCTTGGGAATTGTTACATATGCATTATTTTCACTTTTACTTTAAAAACTTTTGTAAAAACAATACTTGTCCTTTATTTCCGGCCCCGTGTGTGGTCACTTCTTATTCTTGCCAGACATATAATGCTGCTTGTAATTTGAAGGGGGATTGGCTGAATGCACGCTAAGGATATACTTTTGTATCATTCTCTGTCTTTTTGCTGCCTGCCTGTTCTGATTGTCGCATGTTGTTGTTTTAAGAGCTGGAAGCACATGATGCTTCTCTGCCAAAAGCAATCCAACAACTGCTAGGTTAGATGTCTGTGGACTTGTTTTAAATGATGGCTCACTGCCTGGTCTCGCGTGACTTTGTAAAAACAAAACTTGTCCTTTATTTCCGGCTTCGGCTGTGGTTAAATTCTTTCTTGCAGGATGTACAGTATAACGCTGCTCATGTTAGGTTGGGGGCGCTGCTGTCGTGCTGCCCTTCGATCTTTTTAAAGCCTGTACAGCCGCTGTCCTTTTTGCTACTTTGTGGTGTCTCTGCTGCTAGCGTTGTGCTCGCTTCTCCGTGATCATAAATGTACACCTGACCGAATTGTGTGTTTTTTGAAATTTAAACTTGTCATTGCTTTAACTGTTGCGGGTCCACAGATTCTCATAGCGTATGTTCCATTATTGTGTAAATCTACATTTTGTGCATTGAATGATGCGAATGCGAAAATACTTTGTTTTCTGCTTTTTTCCTTTTATTTCTGACCTTGCTTTGTCCTACTATTTTTTTCAATTACACCTGGTTCTGACGATTAATTTCCTTATTTTTGCGCTAATGTGATCTTTTTTTTTTGTTTTTTTGTTGATATTTCATTTTTAACATATTGTCCTTTATACGCTTTATATGCACTGAGGCACCTGCATCTGTGTGTGCTGCTTCCCTTTACACTACTGATTTTTTTTTTTTATATCCATTCTCTTTTGTCTCGCGGTTCCTTTTTTTTTTTTGTCTTTCGTGATCTTAACGTGAAGATCACGTATCGTCTACTAGTCATTCATTCCACAGGATTTTTTTTTTTTAATAATAGAAAGATGTAATCCCTAGTAAGAAACAAAAACCTTTATACTATAATACAGAGTAGGAAAAGTCCAGTGTTTCTTATATAATAAAAGCAGAATCCAGGATGTTTATTATAATTTATTAGCCAAAAAAATAGAGATTCTTAAAAGAAATAAAATATATTTAAGAAAGAAATCGCCTAGATGTATGAATTTTTATTAAGACACTGAAAGACTTCATCACACTAAAAATAACTGACAAGTAGAGTAAAATCATACAGTTATCAAAACATTCAGAAATTTGACATTCAAGCCAAGACAAACATGAAAAATGGATGTTCTATACAAATACTAATGTAATGTAGCGCAGTACTTAGTAGTTAACAAATGAGGGGACCATGTTGAAAATGTTTTGTAATTGCTACATGGTATGAACGAAATGTGTGTAAATAACCCTTAAATTAAAGTCTACTTTAGACTAAAGTGCACTTTAGCCGTGTTGACATGCGATGGATGAGCAAAGCACTGTACCAGTGCATGCTCCCCAACATAACTAACCTGACCTGTCCTCTTTTATCAAATTTGAATTGTTGTAGTAATATATATTTATTTATATACCAGTAATGGCGCAGAGCATGATGGTATGCAGTGAATTTACTTGACTTGAGCATTCAGTTTTCATCTTCTTTCTCTGTACATTTAGCATTCGTTTGCTCGGAGTTGATGTACTTTCTGTTTCCTGAGCTGCTTTTCTTTTCTCTGCTGTAGCGGCCTGCTTCTTTTCTTAAATTGGCATCTTTTCAAGTTAAAACTGATTAAGTCAGTATTTGTGCAATTACTAAGTAAGTTTTCTTGAATTTTTCACTTAAGCTGGCACCTAAGTGAACAATTTGCCTCACAAATGATTTAAGATATAAAGAGGTAGGGTAAGTGACGGCGAAGGTGGTAGGGATGAAAACGGCACCTGTACGCATGCGCTATACGGCCAACCTTTTGGCCGCTGCGGAGAGTTGATTCTAAAATAAAATAAAATAAAAAGAGGAGTAACCTTGGAGGTCAATCATCACCCCGAAAGTGGATAGTAGACGTCACGTAGTAGTATATGTGAACAAAATTTCAGGTCAATAGGTCAAACAGGTTGCAAGCTACAGGTGATTTAAAATCCTGGACGGACAATATATACATACATACATACATACAGTGGAACCTTGGGTCACGACCGTAATTCGTTTTCTAAAACTCTGGTCGTGACCCGAAGTAATTTCCCCCATAGGATTGTATGTAAATACAACTAATTCGTTCCAGACTGTACTAACTGTATGTTAATTATACCATAGAATGCACAGTGTAATAATAAACTAAATGTAAAAACATTGAATAACACTGAGACAAACACCCAGACTCCCTGCTCTCTCTCTCTCTCTCTCTCTCTCTCTCTCTCTCTCTCTCTCTTGTGCTCGCTCTGTCTCTCTCTCTCTCTCTCCCTCTTGTGATCGCTCTCTGTCTCCTGCAACCTCCCGTTCTCTTCTTTTTCCCTTTAGTCAACTCGTGCTTCTATTTATGAAGAGGATGTGGTAGTCGTGGCAATCAGCTACTCCTGGGAACAATTACGGATGCGGACGGCTTCTCACCTGTGCACTTAGGTGAGAAACGCCCACATCACGAACTCCTCAGGAACCGCTTTGGCCACACACCACCATGCCCTATCGCTATGCCGTGAATGCGGCGATTATTTATTAAAACTGGCCTTTTTTACAGGAGCTGTGGACCCGCTATACCACAAGAGGAAGCTGGGTTGAGAGGAGGTTACAGTTTTGAGGGAGAGTGACCTCTGAGTGATGCACCGAGAACAATGTACAGTACAGGGAGAGACTGAACATGTGCGGAAGTTATTGGCGCGTATGAACTGGTAGGGAAACGAAATAGAGCACAAAGAGTTCACAGGGAGAGACTGAACACATGCGGAAATCATCGGCGCATACAAACCAGAAGGGGAACTGGCTTGTTTGTCACCCAAATGTGTGGCGTGTTTACGTGTTCAGAAACAGTCGTGAACCGAGGTTCCACTGTGTGTGACATATATATATTTATTTATTTATTTTAGCAGAATACCCGGAGGGAAGTAGTGTGTTAAAGAAGTTATGAAAAAGAAAAGGAAAAATCTTAAAAATAACGTAACATGATGTTTTGTCATTGATATGAGTGTTGTTCTTGTATCTCTATCTATATATATATGGGGGACCCAACGCCGCCTCACACGGTGACCGAGCTGCAGGCTATGGACGTATATATGTACGTTAGTAGGATTCAGTTAGCGCTGGGAACCTGTGTACCTAATTTCTTGAAGATGGGCCCTTAAGTAACAAGGACTGTTGAAAAGTTCAATATGGCGGCCGACAGTGGCGTCATACCACCGAAATAAGTATGTACATTGGTTTCGGTTAGCACAGGGAAGCCACGTATCAAATTTCGTGAAGATGGGGCCATTAATAAGAAAGTTCAATATGGCGGACGTTGTTGATCGTTATGACCGTTACGCCGTAGAATTTCGAAATGAAACCTACTTAACTTTTGTAAGTAAGCTGTAAGGAATGGGCTTGCCAAATTTCAGCCTTCTACCTACACGGGAAGTTGGAGAATTAGTAACATTTGGAAAATTCAATATGGCGGCTGACAGTGGCGTCATACCCCCGAAATAAGTACTTACATCGGTTTTGGTTAACGAAGGGAAGCCACCTACCAAATTTCGTGAAGATGGGGCCATAAATAAGAAAGTTCAACATGGCGGACGTTGTCTCACCGCTCTCAATCGCTATGACCGTTACGTGTAGAATTTTGAAAGGAAACCTGTTTAACTTTTGTAAGTAAGCTGTAAGGAATAAGCCTGCCAAATTTCAGTTTTCTACCTACATGGGAAGTTGGAGAATTAGTGATGAGTCAGTCAGTCAGTCAGTCAGTCAGTGAGGGCTTTGCCTTTTATTATTATAGACACACACACACACACACACACACACACACATATAAACATATATATAGTCTTTGGGGTGCGAGCAACTGTTGCTGGGGGTGCCAGAATCCATGAAGGAAGAAAAATGAAAAACATTATTTGTACAAAATCTTTATTTATCCATTCCTAAATAATTAAATGGGCAGGCTATTTCAGATCAGTGCAATACGCTGCTTGTTAAAACGGATGACTCCCGCTCTTACGCGGTAAGTCTGCGTGGATATTATGAACTATCGTTTCTGTTAAAGTTCTATTTAAATTTTAAATAGAAGGAATTTTTATTTAGTCGACAGAATATTATTCCGGAATAAATCAACTCAAACCTTAAATAACTTATAATATTTTGCTCTCCATAAAAATATACCCTGTCTAAATTATACAAATTCAAATATGAACATGGTGCATAACAAAACCTGGAAATATAAATTAAATGTGTTCTTTTCAGCAATATCAAATCATTCAGTTGTCTTTGCTCATATGTCATTTTATCAGAGCTGTAAGCTTGGCATCTTTTTTTTGGCAACAAGTTCGTTTATGTTTGGTGTGAGGTTCTGTGTTTTGGAGATTCTCAGGATGGACTGCAGGTGCTCATCAGTGAGGTGACTCCTGTGTGCCGTTTTGTTAGTCTTCATCACTGAGAAGAGCTTCTCACACAGATATGTGCTACCAAACATGCATAAGGTTCGAGCCGCATGTAGATGGAGCTGGAGCATTTTTGCGGGAATGTAGTGAATAAACACTGCAGGGCCTGCACAATCGTACTTTGCCTTCAGTGTGCCATTACACTGCAGCTCAATCACCTCCATCTGAATCTGCACAGGTGCAGTTTCCACATCGACAGCAAATGGGTTGTGAAACAACTCAAAATTCTTTTTTTGTTCTTCGAGGTCACCAAAGCGCCATGCGAACTCAGTGCACAGTGTGCTCAGTTTATCAGCAAAGTGCGTATTTGGGAACATCGTTGTGCCGACTCAGTTCAACATTACTTGGTAACAGGGAAAGTGGGGCAAGTTGCACTGGTGCATTTGTGTCTCCCATAAAAGTAGCTTCGCTTGAAATCACTTTGTGATTTTGCACGGGTAAAAATGTCTGCTGAAGTGTCAGATTCTTCTTTACCTCTTCTGCTTTCTGTATCTTGTGCATTGCTTTCAGGTTATCTTGATGTTTTGTCTCATAGTGCCGTTGTGCATTGCTTTCAGGTTATCTTGATGTTTTGTCTCATAGTGCCGTTTTAGATTAAATTCTGTAATTACAGCCACATTAGCTCCACAAATGAGACACACGGGTTTACCGGCATTGTCAGTAAACATATACTCAGCCTCCCATCGGTTTTTAAAGGCTCTATGTTCAGAATCACCTTTTCTCTTCGGCATTGTGTGGGCTAGCTTCGCAATAACTTGCAGCATCATAAGCTAGACTTGATTAACACGGTAAGTGTTCGGCAAGGCAGCTGAAGCGCTGCATTATGAGATCTGTAGTTTATTGTGTTACCAGCGCTTCATATCCCCGGGCCATTAATAACAATAATATATAAAATGATCTCGTGGTCAGGATATAATTACACGCCGGGCCGGATGTGGCCTGCGGGCCTTGAGTTTGACACATAAGGACAAAATAGAACTTGAAAAGATATATTTTTTCAAATGTGATTGCGCAATTCAGATCGAGTTGCTGCGCACTACAGTACATCAAGCCCACGTGCTATAGTGGTTTTGCCTGCGTGCCTCAATAAGTCATCCTCTCCTCGCTCTTACTTTTTTTCCGTTCATCTAATAAATACACTGAGTATGACTTTGCCAAAACAATCATTGATCGTGAATAAAGTATCCATTATTCATAAAGCTTCAATTGGTGATCTGTCTTTCTGCGTTAACCGCATGTTTTTTCATACGTCTCAAACCAAGGGGATGCGAGGCTAAAATGTATCGGGAAGCACGCATACATACTCAGTGCATCCCCTCTCGGGACTCAAACCTCGGAAGCCGGCGCTGGGGCAACGCCTCTACTATTGCGCCACGGCGTGTAGTTTGTCTATTTGAGCGTAGCAGTGTAATTCAGTTTTTGTTCAGCACTTTTTGGAACTGTTGCTTTTTGTCTGCGCACTGCGTCAGTTCACGTGAGCCGATGAATATGGTTTTATATGTCACTCGCTCGCTTCTAATTGTTTCGCTGTCTTCTTAATTATATAATGTATGTTTTCATCAGCGGTTTTTGGAGCTCTTCCTGGTTTTCTACGTACTGCATGATTACGAGAGAGGCGTGATGATGTCACACGTAAACTCCGCCCCACGACTTTCGAGCTCAACTCCGTTACAGTAAATGGAGAAAAATAGCTTCTAGTTATGACCATTACGCGTAGAATTTTGAGATGAAACCTGCCCAACTTTTTTAAGTAACGTGTAAGGAATGAGCCTACCAAATTTCAGCCTGATATAATATCTATACTAATAAAAGGCAAAGCACTCACTCACTGACTCATCACTAATTCTCCAACTTCCCGTGTGGGTGGAAGGCTGAAATTTGGCAGGTTCATTCCTTACAGCTTTTACAAAGGTTGGGCAGGTTTTATATCGAAATTCCCACGATAATGGTCATAACTGAAGCTGTTTTCTCCATTTACTGTAATGGAGATGAGCTTGAACGCCGTATGGAGTTTCGTGACATCATCACGCCTCCCATGTAATCACGCAGTACATAGAAACCAGGAAGACCTCCAAAAGCGCTGAAGAAAACATGCATTATATAATTGAGAAGGCAGCTAAACAATAAGAAGCGGCGAAAGTGACATATACAACCATGTTCATGAGTTCTGCTACTGAAACAAAGCACGATGTAAACCTACACTTTAAATTAAGTTCATAGACAGGCTGCCGCTGGCGTTTGTAATTTAGTGCCTGCATGCATATAAGGCCGTCCGTCAGCGGCAATCCAATAGCAAACTCCCACTAAATATTCACGGGTGAAGGACTGTGTTTATGGAGAGGAAGATGAGATGGTCAGGGTGGTGTTTGATACAAACTCAGCGAAACTGCGAGAGAAAGTTTTAAGTGCCAGGACTAATGTAACATTAAATACAGCCACGGACATAGCACGAGATGGCACCAGCACAGCTGGGAACCTTCGCTGCATGTACACCGAAATGCTCACGGAACTGACGCGAGTGCACAGATAAAAGGCAACAGTTCCAAAGAGCGCTGAACAAAAACCGAATTACACAATTGAAAAGGCAGCAAAAAATATGAAGTGTCTGATAAGCATATTCATAAATCCAGCTACGGTGGAAAAGCACACGGTGGAAAAAGTCAATGTCCCGCTAAAGGAATTATATATAATTATATATAATTTATGACAACAACACTCATCACTCACAACAGTGACAAAACAATTACATTGACAATCATGTTACGTTATTTTCAAAATGTTTCCTTTTCTTTTCATTGCTTCTTTAACACACTACTTCTCCGCTAAGCGCTGGTATTTTGCTATATATATATATATATATATATATATATATATATATATATATATATATATATATACTCACCTAAAGTTATTAGGAACACATGTTCAATTTCTCATCAATGCAATTATCTAATGAACCAATCACATGGCAGTTGCCTCAATGCATTTAGTGGTGTGGTCCTGGTCAAGACAATCTCCTTAACTCCAAACTGAATGTCAGAATGGGAAGAAAGGTGATTTAAGCAATTTTGAGTGTGGCATGGTTGTTGGTGCCAGACGGGCCGGTCTGAGTATTTCACAATCTGCTCAGTTACTGGGATTTTCACACACAACTATTTCTAGGGTTTACAAAGAATGGTGTGAAAATGGAAAAACATCCAGTATGCGGCAGTCCTGTGGGCGAAAATGCCTTGTTGATGCTAGAGGTCAGAGGAGAATGGGCCGACTGATTCAAGCTGATAGAAGAGCAACTTTGACTGAAATAACCACTGCTACAACCGAGGTATGCAGCAAAGCATTTGTGAAGCCACAACACGCACAACCTTGAGGCGGATGGGCTACAACAGCAGAAGACCCCACCGGGTACCACTCATCTCCACTACAAATAAGAAAAAGCGGCTACAATTTGCACGAGCTCACCAAAATTGGACAGTTGAAGACTGAATAATGTTGCCTGGTCTGATGAGTCTCGATTTCTGTTGAGACATTCAAATGGTAGAGTCAGAATTTGGCGTAAACAGAATGAGAACATGGATCCATCATGCCTTGTTACCACTGTGCAGGCTGGTGGTGGTGTAATGGTGTGGGGGATGTTTTCTTGGCACACTTTAGGCCCCTTAGTGCCAATTAGGCATCGTTTTAAATGCCACGGCTACCTGAGCATTGTTTCTGACCATGTCCATCCCTTCATGACCACCATATACCCATCCTCTGATGGCTACTTCCAGCAGGATAATGCACCATGTCACAAAGCTCGAATCATTTCAAATTGGTTTCTTGAACATGACAATGAGTTCACTGTACTAAAATGGCCACCACAGTCACCAGATCTCAACCCAATAGAGCATCTTTGGGATGTGGTGGAACGGAGCTTGTGCCCTGGATGTGCATCCCACAAATCTCCATCAACTGCAAGATGCTATCCTATCAATATGGGCCAACATTTCTAAAGAATGCTTTCAGCACCTTGTTGAATCAATGCCACGTAGAATTAAGGCAGTTCTGAAGGCGAAAGGGGGTCAAACACCGTATTAGTATGGTGTTCCTAATAATCCTTTATATATATATACACATACACAGAATACCCGCGCCTCGCAGCGGAGAAGTAGTGTGTTAAAGAAGTTATGAAAAAGAAAAGGAAACATTTTAAAAATAATGTAACATGATTGTCAAAGTAATTGTTTTGTGTATTTGGCAGCGTCACAAAGTTTTTTTTGTCTAGCTGCATCAGAAAATGTACCACGACATCTGACATGCTTCCTTTTTACTGTTTTCTCACAGCTTGGATTGCTGCTGTCATATATATACACACACACACACACACACACACACACACACACACATACATATATAATATATATATATATATATATATATATATATATATATATATATATATATATATATATATATATATATATATATATATATATATATATATATATATATATATATATATATATATATATATATATATATATATAATATATATATATATATATATATTATATATATATAATATATATATATATAATATATTATATATATATATATGACGACGATGGCGAGTGGTAGCTGCTGCCTCGAGTTAGGAGACCCGGGTTCACTTCCGGTCCTCCCTGTGGAGTTTGCCTGTTCTCCCGTGTCTGCGTGGGTTTCCTCCGGGCGCTCGGTTTCCTCCCACAATCCAAAGACATGCAGGTTAGGTGGATTGGCGATTCTAAATTGGCCCTAGTGTGTGCTTGGTGTGTGGGTGTGTTAGTGTGTGTCCTGCGGTGGGTTGGCACCCTGCCCAGGATTGGTTCCTGCCTTGTGCCCTGTGTTGGCTGGGATTGGCTCCAGCAGACCCCCGTGACCCTGTATTCGGATTCAGCGGGTTAGAAAATGGATGGATGGATGGATATCTATCTATCTCTATCTCTATCTCTATCTCTATACTTGTGTGTATAGCTTTGGTCACTGAGTGCAAGGGAGAAATAATAAAATATAGTCTATAAGTTATTAAACAGTAAAACATTAACGTTTTAAGAAGTACAGGTACATTGAGCACTACTGGAGTGGTTGCGGGTAAACTACATTTTAAAGACTGTGTAACACAACAGGTAAGTAACTAACAGCAGCTAAAACATATATATATGGATCATCTCTCGGTTGTAGATCCCTTTTGAAAGGCGCTACACGACGGCTGTGGAATAGAAATTACATTTTCTATGTGAACGTTCAAATTTGTGCCTCTGGTAATGTGCCTTTCCGGCATTTAAAGAAAATTAGTTTTGTGTCCTCTGCAGTGTTAAGCGAGAAAGGCTTTAGTTTGGGATAAAAGGAAAAAAGGTGTAAAAAGAAAGGAAAGTTGCCGTTTTCTTTTATATAGTATAGAGAGATGTGTTCGCTGACGTTATGATCGCCTTTTGAGGACAGTCACGGTGGGTCTTGTGTAGACTGGTGAGACGTCCTCGCCATTAATCGCTGTGATGGCAGTGTCAGTCCTCCACTGCGTATGCGTGTCTTCATAATCCGGGTGAGAACCTCATAATCGTATACGTGCAAAAGAATGTGTGAATCACCTTAATATTATTTTGCCGTGGTGTAGAAAAGGGGTCCCGTGTTTGCACTTGTCTGGGCTACAGCGCAGGGGGAGGATGAAAAAAATTAAAAGTGCTCACTTTGACTTAAGGCAGAAGTGCAGTCAGCGTCTCAAAGGCCGGCACAGCTATGCACGCGCGCTTCCTGCTCGACTTTTGCAGGGCAGGAGACCACAGTTTTTGCAGACACGTTCATGATATATAGATATATATATAGATATATATCGATATATATATAGATATAGATAGAGATATAGATATATAGAGATATAGATATATAGAGATATAGATATATAGAGATATAGATATAGATAGACTAGCAAAATACCCGCGCTTCGCTGCGGAGAAGTAGTGTGTTTAAAGAAGCAATGAAAAAGAAAAGGAAACATTTTGAAAATAACGTAACATGATTGTCAATGTAATTGTTTTGTCACTGTTGTGAGTGATGAGTGTTGCTGTCATATATATATATAGATAGATAGATAGATAAACATATATATACATATACATACATATCAACATATATACACACACAGCTATTTCGTATCAGTGCAATACGCTGTTTGTTAAAACGGATGACACCCGCTCTTAAGTGCAAGTCTGCGTGGATATTATGAACTATCGTATTTGTTCAAGTTCTATTTAAATTTTAAATAGAAGGAATTTTTATTTAGTCGACAGAAATATCTTTGGTAGGAATGGTAAAACAGACAGGAATATTATTCCTGAATAAATCAACTCAAACCTTATACAACTTATAATATTTTGCTCTCCATAAAAATATATCCTGTCTAAATTATACAAGTTAGAAATAAAGTAAACATTAAAAGAACAAACATTCAAATTTCTTTACTCTTATGTAATTTTATATTTTATAAAAAATAAACTTAGATTTTAAATATCCCAAAAGATTTTGCTCTCCATAAAAATATATCCTGTCAAAATTATACAAATTCAAATATGAACATGCTGCATAACAAAACCAGGAAATATAAATAACATGTGTTCCTTTCAGCAATAACAAATCAAATCATTAAGATGTCTTTGCTCATATGTCATTTTAGAGCTGGACGCCTGGCATCTTTTTTTGGCAACAGGTTCGTTTCTGTTTGGTGTGAGGTTCTGTGTTGTGGAGATTCTCAGGATGGATTGCAGGTGCTCATCAGTGAGGCGACTCCTGTGTGCTGTTTTGTTATTCTTTATCACTGAGAAGAGCTTCTCACACAGATATGTGCTACCAAACATGCACAAGGTTCGAGCATGTAGACGGACTTTTTTTGTTCTTCAAAGTCACCAAAGCGCCGTGCAAACTCAGTGCGCTCAGTTTATCAGCAAAGTGTGTATTTGGGAACACCGTAGTGACGACTTGGTTTAACATTACTTGGTAACAGGGAAAGTGGCGCAAGTGGTTGTGTCTCCCATAAAAGCAGCCTCAATTGAAATCACTTTGTGATTGTGCACGGGTAAAAACGTCCGCTGAAGTGTCAGATTCTTATTTAATTCTTCTGCTTTCTGGATCTTCTGCATTGCATTCAGGTCTTTCAAGTTACCCTGATGTTTTGTTTTATAGTGCCGTCTTAGATTAAATTCTGTAATTACAGCCACATTAGCTCCACAAATGAGACACACGGGTTCAGTAAACATATACTCCGCCTCCCATTGCTTTTTAAAGGCTCTATTTTCAGAATCAACTTTTCTCTTCAGCATCGTGTGAGCTAGCTTCGCAATAACTTGCAACATCATAAGGTAGACTTGATTAACGCGGTAAGTGTTCGGCAAGGCAGCTGAAGCGCTGCATTATGGGATCTGTAGTTTATTGTGTTACCAGCGCTTCATATACCGGGCTTTAATAACAATAATACCGTATATAAAATGATCTCGCGGGCGGATATAATTACACGGGCGGATGTGGCCCATGCCCTTGAGTTTGACACATATGGACTAAATAGAACTTGAAAAGATATATTTTTCAAATGTGATCGCGCAATTCAGATAGAGTTGACGCGCTTTACAGCCTGCATGCCTCAATGAGTCATCCTCCTCGCTCTTACTTTTTTACCGTTCATCTAATGAATACACTGAGTATGGCTTTACCAAAACAATCATTGATGGCGAATAAAGTATCCATTATTTGAGTATGTAGATCGGGTTATATGAGTATGTAGATCGGGTTTTATATATATATATATATATATATATATATATATATATATATATATATATATATATATATATATATATATATATATATATATATATAGAGAGAGAGAATATGTGTGTGTAGCTCAACATCATGTCTGTCCGTCAGCAGCAATCCAATAGACACGCTGCCGCTAAATATTCCCGGGTGAAGGACTGTGCTTATGCAAACGAAGATGAGATGGTCAGGAAAAGACTAGTGTTAGGCACAAACTCCTTGAAAGTGTGAGCGAAACATTTAAGTGCCGGGTCTTAGCTAACATTAAATAAAGCCGTGGACATCACAAGATCGCACGTGATAGCACAAGCACAGCTGAGAACCTTAGATGCATGTACTCTGAGCGGCTCACGTGAACTGACTGTGAGCATGATCACGCAAAAGAACAAGCAAGAGCTCCAAAGAGCTCTGAACAAAAAACGCATTACACAATTGAGAAGGCAGCAAAAGAATATGAAGTGAGTGACGTATACAAGCGCATTCTTAAGTGCAGCAAGTGGGGAAAGAAAGCACACCGTGGAAAAATTTAATGTCCAGCTAAAGGCTAAGACAGTGTAAAAAGTGTGGTAAATTGAACCAATTTGCTATAGTTTGCAGGACTGGGAAAGGTAAACCCGTGCATGCAGTGTGTGATGTCTCAGATAAAGAGGAAAACAAGCAGTTTATTGATTCAGTAAGAGAGGAACAACCCTATGAAGCTGAACAAGCCTTTGAGGACATATCAATAGGAAAGCACAATGTAAAGCTTAAGTTTAAATTAAGTTCATAGACACGCTGCTGCTGGCATTTGTCATGCTGAGAGACTGTATTTGTGTAGGGATGAAGAGTTAAGGCGGGTGGGGGAGTCACGTCACTCCCCTCCCATTCACGTCATTTCATTCACTTCATTTCGCTCCGCAGCTGACGTGATCTTGCCGTTCTTTTTCCTTAGTGTTTAGTCCTCTCTCCTTTACTGATTTATATAAAGGTGAGTTGAGATCAGAGAGATTGTGTTTGTGGAGGGATTGAGAGTTAAGGCGGGTTGGGGAGTCACGTCCTCATCTCCCCTCCTTTTCACCTCATTTCTTTCACTTCATATCACTCCAAGCTGAGCTCCGCAGCTAACGCGGTATTGCGGAAACAACTTTGTGATGCTGCCCCCAAATACTCACAGAAAAATCCACAAGTTAATAGACACGCTGTCGCTAGAGTTTCTCCACACTCTGAATCCTCCAAGCACTCCTGAGCATAATCTAATTTTAAGGGTTGGGACACCAATAATGTTACTGAAAAACTTACAGCCATCGAAACTTTGTAACGGCACGAGACTTCAGGTCTCCAATTTCCAGTAAGGCTCTGCTTCGCGATGACAATAAGTCTCAGGGACAGACTCTACAAAAGGTTGCCATTGATTTGAGGCAAGATTGCTTTTCACATGGCCAATTATACGTTGCATGCTCAAGAGTAAGCTTGCACAGCTTGGTCATGTTACAACAGGAGTGCTAAACTGGCAATGTGGTATACAAAGAGATCCTTAATTATTGGTATATTTTCCCTCAGTTTAAAAAGAGTTACATTTCTTCTTAATAAAAAATTAAAAGCAGTACTTCGCCGCTGCGAAGCGCGGGTATTTTGCTAGTATTGAATAAAAGTCAAAAATCATGGGGTTCTCATCTCTCAGTTACAGCAAACACCTGGCATAGTTACACTTTTAGTAGTAGTGTATGGGCTACATAAGGTATTACTTTAACATAATGTTTTGATTAAAAAATCATTGATAACTACCACTTTTTCTTCAAATGTCTGTTTAAATGTACAGTAGTTTTGTTTGCTTGGATTAAAGTGTTGTGACTTAACAATGCTGAATTCCTGAAACTAGCTTATCTCTCACCAGTTTGTAAATACAGTAATGTTCTTTTA
This sequence comes from Polypterus senegalus, assembly GCF_016835505.1. Taxonomy (NCBI): domain Eukaryota; kingdom Metazoa; phylum Chordata; class Cladistia; order Polypteriformes; family Polypteridae; genus Polypterus; species Polypterus senegalus. The sequence goes on along the minus strand of NC_053158.1, from coordinate 128,321,018 downwards.
TTTTTCTTTTGTAGTAGTCTTGATCTTCAGTTTACATAGCTGTAGAACCTATTTTTGTTAAGCACTTGACATTTTTATTTTGTTTCTTATCCATTATCTTTTTGATGTAACATTTTATTTTAGGAATAGAAACTGGGGGGTGGGTCTAAGGAAATAAGCATAGTTTCTTTTTGTTGTACTAGTCACCTTGTGCTTAGATTCAAGGTGATTCTGCTTTTACGTGCAAGGTCACCCCTTATGATAATTTTGTTTGTCACTTATCTTAGTTCTGTACGCCAGGCTATTTACTTTGGACAAGTTTTCCTTTTCTTCATTTTAGGTTATTCAGTATGCAATATGAGAGACTGTATTTGCGATACTTTTGATTTTACGCAATGAAATGTACAATGAGAGGTGTAGGGTATACATCAGAAAACAGTAACAACTGAAACTTGGAAATTATATTTCTTTTTGGCAAAACATATAATAAATTAAAGAATTTAATTAAGCTAAAATATTTTGTATCATGCTTTAAGTGAATTAGTCATGTTGTAACAATGCTGGATGTGTTTGAGTAAGCATTGTAATGTATTTTAGTTCAGCCAGTGGTTATCTCCTCTCTCCCTAATGCTATCTGAGTTGGTTCTGGCTTACTGTGAGAGATTTCACAAAATGGATAAATGTGGTTTTGAACCTAAATACAGTGTCTAAAAAAAAAAAAAATCTTTAAGTTTTCACATTTTATTGCTCTTTATTGTTGAATCACAGAGGATTTTGTTTGGTCTTTTTGATACTAACCCATAGAAAATGATTCTTTAATGTCAAAGTGAAAACCACTCTCTGCTAAGTAATCTAAATTAATTACAAATATTAAGCACAAAATAATAGATTTCATAGTAACGAAAACTGTCTTGACCAGAAGTCACAGGATATTGTACGATGTGAGCAATGATACAACAATATGCATTACTAATCAGTATTGCTGTCAGTAAAGGCTTTTGACAGTTAATCCTATCTTGAGCCAGGTAATACATTGTACTTGGAGTACTCTTCTTCTTTCAACTGCTCCCGTTTGGGTTCATCTTCTTCCATATCTTTCTGTCATATGCATCTTGTTCTTTTACACCCATCACCTGCATGTCCTCTCTCACCACATCCATAAACCTTCTCTTAGGCCTTCCTCTTTTTCTCTTTCCTGGCAGATCTATCCTTAGCATCCTTCTCCCAATGTACTCAGCATCTCTCCTTTGCAGATGTCCAAACCAACGCAATCTCGCCTCTCTGACTTTGTCTCATAACTGTCCAATTTGAGCTGATCCTCTAATATATATATATATATATATATATATATATATATATATATATATATATATATATATATATATATATATATATATATATATATATATATATATATATATATATATATTCATATTTAGCAGGTAGTGGTCTGAGGTGCGTTCCTGAGCACGTGGGAGGAGGGTAGAGATTGTAATGGCGTGGCTTTGTTGTTCATTTCGCATGGTTTTCATGGTGGGCCGGTTGGTGTTGAAACGAAAGAATAATGAAAAGTCAAGCGTGACTTAGACGTGCCTGTGGACTCCTAGCACTGACGAAAGGGGCTAACTGGGTGGTCGGTGAGGTTTTGCGTCCGGGCACATGGTTAGGCAGTGTGAATGCGTAGAGAGCGAGGGTAGACGCGGGCCGGTGAAAAAGGAGTGTTGGTGGGCAGGAAAACGTCTTCCGTGTTCCTGCAGGAGCATCTAAGAAAACACATGTTTGTCGCGGATGCACGGTGCTGTATGTAGCGTGTAAAACAGTTTGCTATGGTGCAAGCGGTCATGCGTTGTAACCGAAAACTTCGTAGACTGCTTACTTCATTGTGTTTTAACCTCAGTTGTAAATGATTGTTTTAAAGATCCCATGAGATACCCTGCAAACCGTTTCACCGCGCTGCATATGGCGATTCACCTCCGCGAGAAACATGCCTCTATGAACAGTCAAGCGTAGCTTCGGAGGTGCATGACATGAACATGGCATTAACCTGACCTGCACCGCATGTGGCCTCCACGACAGGCGAATATAAATGGCGCCACTTTTCTGTGTCCTCGCGTCCGACTTGGTGGGCGTGGCCCTGCGAGTTGTCGTCATATCCAATGGTCTTGGTTTGGTGGGCGTGGCTCCTTCCTGCGTCGCGCCATAAGTGTCTCACTTGTCGGCGGCTTTGTGAATCCGCGCCCCTTCCGGCGTGCTTTTCCAACCATGAAAAGCACGCCGGAAGGCTGAAACTATAATTTGGTTATATATATATATATATATATATATATATATATATATATATATATATATATATATATATATATATATATATATATATATATATATATATATATATATATATATATATATATATATATATATATATATATATATATATATATATATATATATATATTTATATATATATATATATATATATATATTATATATATATATATATATTATATATATATATATATATATATATATACACACACACTAATAAAAGGCAAAGCCCTCACTCACTCACTCATCACTAATTCTCCAACTTCCCGTGTAGGTAGAAGGTTGAAATTTGGCAGGCTCATTCCTTACAGCTTACTTACAAAAGTTGGGCAGGTTTCATTTCGAAATTCTACGCCTAATGGTCATAACTGGAAGGTATTTTTCTCCATTAACTGTAATGGAGTTGAGCTGGCAATGGCGTGGGGGCGGAGTTTAGTGTGACATCATCACGCCTCTCCGTAATCCGTGAACTGACTGTCAGCGCGTGCGTAGAAAACCAGGAAGACCACCCAAAAAAGCGCTTAAGAAAACATGCATTATATAATTTAGAAGGCAGCGAAACAATAAGAAGCGAGCGAGTGACATATACTACCATATTCATGACTGCTGCTACCTCGGAAAGAAAGCAAGGTGTAAACCTAAACTTTAAATTAAGTTCATAGACAGGCTACCGCTGGCGTTTCACATGCCCACAGGTAATGCGGGATACAAGTTTAATGAGAGGGCCGCAGGATATAAGCGAGTTTTGATCACTTTGTAGGTGAAGGGGTGTGCTTATGCAAATTCCGAGAGACTGTGTTTGTGGGGGATTGACAGTTAAGGCGGGTGGGGGAGTCACGTCATCATCTCCCCTCCCATTCATCTCATTTGGCTCTGAGCTGAGCTCTGCAGCTAACGCCGTCTTCCGAAGCAACTTGGTCAGACTGCCACCAAATACTCACAGAAAAATCCACAAGTTAATACACACGCTGTCTCTGTAGAGTTTCTCCACACTGAATCCTCCAGGCACTACTTACAAAAGGTCACATTGACAATCGTGTTACGTTATTTTTAAAATCTTTCCTTTTCTTAGCACAAGCACAGCTGAGAAGCTTCAATGCATGTGCTCCATAGCAGCTTAAAAAATAATGCATTTAATCACACTTTGCATTACAAGCACAGGGAGCTTTTGTCAATGCATGATTTCCTGGTACACCGATTACTTTGATCAGCGCATCCCGATTCATTTTACCCTCGCACCACCTTAGTTTGAGAAGAAGTATGAAAAAATATGAGGTTAACACAGAAAAACAGATCACCAATTCAAGCTTTATGAATAATCGATTCGCCATCAATAATTGTTTTGGTAAAGCCATCCTCCTTCCATTTTATAATTTTTCCGCCACTAGCCGTGATTAAATGAGCGGTAAATAAAGTAAGAGCAAAGCGAGGGTGACTTATTTAGGCAGGCATATATATGACAGCAACACTCATGACAATGTCAATCATGTTACGTTATTATTAAAATGTTTCCTTTTCTTTTTCATTACTTCTTTAACACACTACTTCTCCGCTGCGAGGGGGGTATTTTGATATATATATCTCTCTATCTATCTATATATCTATATATATATCTATATATATATATATCTCATATAATATATGAATGACCTCTAAAGAGCGCTGAGACTTTTGATATCATGAACGTGTCTGCAAAAACTGTGGTCTCCTGCCCTGCAAAAGTCGAGCAGCCAGCGCGGTGCATAGCTGTGCCGGCCTTTGAGACGCTGACTGCGTTTCTGCCTTAAGTCAAAGTGAGCACTTTTAATTTTTTTCATCCTCCCCCTGCGCTATAGCCCAGACAAGTGCAAACACGGGACCCTTTTCTACACCACGGCAAAATAATATTAAGGCGATTCACACTTTCTTTTTGCACGTTATCGATTATGAGGTTCTCACCCGGATTATGAAGACACGCTACAGTAGAGGACTGACAGTGCCATCACAGCCGATTAATGGCGAGGGCGTCTCACCAGTCTACACAAGACCCACTGCGACTGTCGTCAAAAGGCGATCATAACGTCAGCGAACACATCTCTCTATACTATATAAAAGAAAAAGGCAACTTTCCTTTCTTTACAACTTTTTTCCTTTTATCCCAAACTAAAGCCTTTCTCGCTTAACACTGCAGAGGACACAAAACTAATTTTCTTTAAATGCCGGTAAGGCACATTACCAGAGGCACAAATTTGAACGTTCACATAGAAAATGTAATTTCTATACCACAGCCGTCGTGTAGCGCCTTTCAAAAGGGATCTACTACCGAGAGATGATCCATATATATTTTAGCTGCTGTTAGTTACTTACCTGTTGTGTTACACAGTCTTTAAAATGTAGTTTACCATAACCACTCAGTAGTGCTCAATGTACCTGTACTACTTAAAACCTTAATGTTTTACTGTTTAATAACTTATAGACTATATTTTATTATTTCTCCCTTGCACTCAGTGACCAAAGCTATACACACACATATATAAAAGCTATACATACAAGTATATATATGTGTGTGTGTGTGTGTGTGTATATATGATGTAGATAGGTATGTGTATGTATATATATGTATATATATATGTATATGTATATATATGACAGCAGCAATCCAAGCTGTGAGAAAACAGTAAAAAGGAGGCGTGTCAGGCGTCGTGGTACATTTTCTGATGCAGCTAGGCGAAAAAAACTTTGTGGCGCTGCCGCCAAATACACAAAACAATTACTTTGACAATCATGTTATATTATTTTAAAATTTTTCCTTTTCTTTTTCGTACCTTCTTTAACACACTACTTCTCATTTCTGCAGCCTTGGTATTCTGCTAGTGTGTATGTGTATATATATATATATGTATGTATGTATGTATGTGTATGTATGTATGTATGTATGTATGTATGTATGTATGTATGTATGTATGTATGTGTGTGTGTGTGTGTGTGTGTATATATATATGTATGTGTGTGTGTGTGTGTATATATATATATATATATATATATATATATATATATATATATATATATATATATATATATGTATATATATATATATATATATGTGTATATATGTATATATATATATATATATCTAGAGAGAGAGATACACACACACACACACACACACACACACACACACAATAGCAGCGGCCCTAGCACTGACCCCTGTGATACACCACTCTTGACATTGGCCAGTTCTGATGAAGATCCTCACACCATCACCCTCTGCTTTCTGTTTCTGAGCCAATTCTGCACCCATCTAAAAACATCACCCTGAACTCCCACTTCATTTAATTTGATGCCCAACCTCTCATGTGGCACCTTATCAAATGCTTTCTGAAAGTGAAGATAAATTATATCATATGCTCCACTCTGGTCGTATCCTTTTGGTTGCCTCCTCATAGAATTCCAGTATGTTAGTAAAACACAACCTCCCTCTTCTGAACCCATGCTGATTGTTGAGAGTAACTCCTGTCCTTGCCATGTGTTGCTCAATCTTATCCTTAATAATTCCTTCCATTAATTTTCCTGTGATGCATGTAAAGCTTACTGGACTATAGTTCCTTGGATCTGCCCTGCCACCCTTTTTATATAATGGGATGACATTTGCCATTTTCCAGTCCTTTGGAATCTCTCCAGAGTGCAGTGGCTTCCTAGAAATATGTGTCAAGGGTTTATACAGTATATGTACTTACTAGCCTCCTTAAGAACATGAGGTTAAATATTATCTGGTCCTGGTGATTTGTTTGATTTCATCTTATTGAATCTGAACAGCACTTCTCCCTCAGTACCTCCCTATATTTACCTCTGGGAGGTTATCCATTTGCTCACTTGTTAGGGCATCCACTATTTCACTGCCTGTATCTTTTTAATTCTCCTTTACTATTTCTGATGCACTTGACCACCTACTTGACGGTTCTTTTACTACTAAAACACTGAAAGAATCTCTTGGGGTCTTCTTTTGCCTTATCTGCTATATTCCTCTCCTACTCTCTTTTAGTCTCCCTGATATCATAGTTGCCCTCATGTTCTCATTTGCTCTGTGATTCACTTTGCAGTTATTAGTCTTATATGCCTGATAAAGCCGTGTTTTCCTTTGCAACTTCTTTTTTAAATCTTTATTAATCCACCGTGGAGTTTTTTTTTAGTTTACTATTAATTGCAAATTTAGGTATGTATCTGTCCTGCATTACATGTAAAACGTTTTTAAACCTGTTCCACTGCTTCCACTGCTCCTCGACTCTGTCCACATTCAAAAGCTTATCCCAGTGTACCCTACTTAGACATTGTCGCATCTGCTCAAAATTAGCTCTACCAAAGTTCAACTTAACAATTTTAGTCTTTGTATCTGCACTCTTACAAAATACTGAGAATTGTATTACATTATGGTCACTTGACCCTAGTGGTTCAATCACCTCTACACCCTCAATTCTATCCCAATTATTACAAAATGCTAAATCCAGACGGGCTTCACCCCATGTTGGTGGTTTAAAATGCTGTGCTAAAAAACAGTAACAGATTACTTCTAAACACTCCTGCTCTTGTGCTGCTCCATCTGCAAGGTTATTCCACTTAATATTTGGATAATTAAAGTCCCCCATGAGTATAATATCTCCCTGTAAACTTCCCTTTTTGATATTACTAAAAAGATGTGTGTTGAAATTACTGATATAGTCCCACCTCCACCTTGAATGCACCTGTCGCTCCTACCGCAGACCTCGCAATGGTCACACTTCCCTCATACATATCCAGTACAACTCTTATATACTTCTCTGCCACTCCCGACTTCCTCATACAATACCACAACTCCTCTCGAGGCATCCTGTCGTATGCTTTCTCCAGGTCCACAAAGATGCAATGCAAATCCATCTGGCCTTCTCTATTCTTCTCCATCACCCTTAGAGCAAACATCACATCTGTGGTGCTATTTCTTGGGATGAAACCATACTGCTGCTGACAAATCATTGACTCACTTCTTAACCTAGCTTCCACTACTCTTTCCCATTACTTCATGCTGTGGCTCATCAGTTTTATCCCCCTTTAGTTACTTCAGTCCTGCACATCCCCCTTATTCTTAAATATCGGCAGCAGTTCACTTCTCCACTCCTCAGACATCCTCTCACTTTCCAAGATTCAATTAAACAATCTGGTTAAAAACTCCACTGCCATCTCTCTTAAACACCTTCATGCTTCCACAGGTATGTCATCTGGGCCAACGGCTTTTTCATTCTTCATCCTCTTCAAAGCTATCATACTTCTTCCTTACTAATCTGTTGCACTTCCTGATTCACTATCTCCACATCATCCAATGTCTTCTCTATCTCTTGTTCTCTTCATTCATCAGCCTCTCAAAGTACTCTTTCTAGCTGCTCAACACACTCTCCTCTCTTGTGAGTACGTTTCCATCTTTATCTTTTATTACTCTAACCTGCTGCACATCTTTCCCAGCTCAATCCCTCTGTCTAGTCAATCTGTACAGGTCCTTTTCTCCCTCCTTAGTGTCCATCCAACCTCTCATACAACTCATCATACGCCTTTTCTTTAGACTTCACCACCTCTCTCTTCACCTTGTGACTTATCTCCTTGTACTCTTGCCTACTTTCTACATCTCTCTGACTATCCCACTTCATTGCCATCCTCTTTCTCTGTACTTCCTCAATCCACCACCAGGTTTCCTTTTCCTCCTTCCTCTGTCCAGATGTCACGTCAAGCACCCTTCTTGCTGTCGCCCTTACTGCATGTCCTGTAGTTTATCCAACTGTCTGGTAATTCTTCACTACCACCCAGTGCCTGTCTCACCTTTTACCTTGTAGTCTTCCTTTTTCAACTTCCATCATTTTGATCTTTGGCTCTGCCCTCACTTTCTTCCTCTTCTTGATCTCCAACATCATCCTACAGACCACCATCCTATCCTGCTTATCTACACTTTCCCCTGCCGCACTTTGCAGTCTTCAATCTCCTTCCTATTGACTCTTCTGCATAGGATGTAATCTACCTGTGTGCATCTTCCTCCACTGTTGTACGTAACCCTATGTTCCTCCCTCTTCTTAAAACACATATTCACCACAGCCTTGTCCATCCTTTTGGCAAAATCCACTATCCTCTGATCTTCTTCATTACTCTCCTGGGCACCATACCTACCCATCACCTCCTTGTCTCCTCTGTTGCTTTCACCAACATGTCCATTGAAATCCGCTCCTATCACCACTTTCTGTCCCTTGGGTATACTATTCATCACTTCATCCAACTCACTTCAAAAAGCTTCTTTCTCATCCATTGCACACCCAATTTGCTGGGCATATACAGTAACAACATTCATCATCACACCTCCAATTTCCAGCTTCATAATCGTTACTCTGTCTGACACTCTTTTCACCTCCAAAACACTCTTGACATACTGTTCCTTTAGAATAACCCTTACTCCATTACTACTCCTATCCACACCATGGTAGAACAATTTGAATCCACCTCTGATCCACCTGGCCTTACTCCCATTCCATTTAGTCTCTTGCATATACAATATATCAACCTTCCTTCTCTCCATCATATCTGCTAACTCTCTTTCCTCACCAGTTATACTGCCAGCTTTCAAAGTTCCTACCCTCAGTTCCACTCTCTTTACTTTCCTCCTCTCCTCCTGCCTCTGGACATGTGTGTCTCCCCCATACAACTCTCTCCTTCTTATTCTACTTCTTCTGCCAACAGTAGCCCAATTTCTGCCGGTACCCTGTTGGCTAGCAGTACTGGTGGCAGTCGTTGTTAACCCGGGGCTCGACCGGTCCGGTATGGAAATTTGTATTGTTGTCTGCATATTGATTTGGCAAAACTTTGCACCGGATGCCCTTCCTGACCTAACTCTCCCCATTTATCCAGGCTTGGGACCGGCATGAAAGAAACACCCTGGTTTGTGTATCCCCTGTGGCTGGGTTATATTAGACTTTGAGTACTGATAATGTGAAAAAGCTGAGAACCTATGTAGCATTTTGCAATAATTCTGCACTTATGTACAGTGAGCATTGTTTGCAGTTGCTAAATGTGGCATTATACATTCCCACTTCATTGCATTATGTTAATTTCCATTTGGCATTTCCGGAACTATGTAAGTTGGATCTAGATTGCATCCATTAAGCACACCCAGCATGAGAAACCATTTAAATTTTTATAGAAACAAGTTAATTCACAGAAAAACAAAGTCCTCATCAGTTGTTGGAAATTAATGTGAAAGTAACTGAAGCATGTTTCTCATTTAAGTTGGACATTTTTAAGTTGATTGGAGTGTGTTGGAACATTTGAGTAGAAATCAATGACTTCCTGATTAACTGGGATACAATTGTGAAGAGACACAGAACCAAATTTCCTTAGCTAACCATCATCATGGTAAAGAAAAGCGAACACTCAATCCAAATGAGGGAGAAGTGTGTTGCCTTTCATAACTCAGGGAATGGTTATAAAATTAGCTACATCTGAAAATGCTCATTTCTACAGTTAGGACAATAATAAAATGTTGTCATCAACTGGAACTGTGACAAATTTGCCTTGAAGAGGACCCAAGTTTATTTTACCCCCATGTACAATGAGAAGGATGGTAAGAAAGGCAATAATATCTCCCAAGAATCACTGTTGGGGGAATTGCAAGAAAAGGTAAAATCCTGGGGTTATCAAGTCTCCAGAAACACCATCAGATGGCATCTCCATGCCAACAGATTATTTGTAAGGTATGCAATAAAGAATCCTTTTCTGTCAGTTATTCACAGATGCAAGTGCCTGGAGTTTGTAAAACGTTGCAATAACTTTGACTGGAACCCTGCTCTATGGTCTGATGACAAAAATCAAACTTATTGGCAATAAACATGCAAAATGGGTTTAGTGTAAAAAGGATGGCTTTAATGAAAAGAACCTTGCCCCAGATATGACATATGGTGGAGGTTCTGTGATGTTGTGTGCTGTTGTTCTTCCAGATGCCATGGAAACATTGATAGGGTACATGGCATCATGGATTCCATGAAAAATATCAGAGATATTAAAGCAAAACCTGTCGGCCTCCGCCAGGAAACTAAAACTGGGTCATCATTGGTTCTTCTAGCAGGATAATGATCTGAAATACATGTCCAAATGAAGCCTGCAATGGTTAACTGACCACAAAATCAAAGTTCTGCCATGACCATCTCAGTCCCCTGACCTGAAGTTGAAAACCCGTGGAGTGAGGCGAAGAGGATAGTACACAGAAGAGAGCTTAGTACCCTGGATGATCTAGAGAGATTATGTAAAAAAGAATGGTCTTGGCTGCCATGTTCTGTATTCTCCAACCTTATAAAAGGTTACAAGAGAAAACTGTGCTGCTATTTTGGCAAAGGAAGGTTGTACAAAGTATTAAATGCAGGGGTGCCAACAATTCTTGCACACGTGTTTTTGTTTTTTTTTTAATATTTATTTCTTGATGAGGGATTTGTTTTTCTTTGAATGATCTTGTTTCAATTAAAAGTCAGATGTTTCTCATTTTTTTTCAGTGGAAGATGACGGCTCTTCAGCAAACAGTGATTTTTTTTTTTTTCCTAACCTTTCTTACTAATTTTTACAAGGTGTGCCAATAATAATGGAGAGCTGTGTATATAAATAAATACTAGCCAACCCGCGGCGTACCATATGCCGCATAATCAGGCTGGTTTTTTAATTATTTTTAAGCACAGGGAGAAAGTAAACATTTGAAAAATCGGTAATGTAATAAATCAGCAAGAAAAGCAACATTGTAACAATGCACGGAACGGACCAACACACAGTCGTCCGTGACTGAAAACTGGCCATCGCGCATTCTCCTCCCATCACTTGAGTCGTTGATGTCTTTGCACACTCCAGATGCACGTAGACTTTTCATTGCTCTGTGCTGTGTTGGCTGCTTTTCTATGTATAATCCACCAAGACACCCGACCATGGTAGTAGCGAGAGGGGGGTGTGTACAAAGCGAAGGGACGTAATCAGTTGGAGCGTATGAGTCGCACTTCGTGGGAATTCCAAGGTTTGCAGCCCGAATGGGGTTCAACGGCTTACCTACGCCTCTCTGCACTGGGTAGACGGTCAATCTGATGCATAATTATTTATTGAATGCTAAACTCTTCTGGAAAGACATGGTTGTCTAAAACGGGTTGGTGTGAGAATACAACAGTAAGTGAATGAAAAGGTGGAACTCTGGAGAGAGCAAAATACAACACAATAGTGAACCCGCGGCATAACAAACGCCGCATAATTATCTATTGATGGTTGAACACTTCTGGAAAGACACAGTTCCGTAAGGGAATAGCAGTGGATAACCCATGGGGTCACAATTCATATTGAGAACAGAGATACGCTTGCAAGCATCTCCCCTTGGATATATGCAAATGTCGCGTTGTGCAGGAAGAACCCTGTCTTCACTTACAAAGATAGCAGCAACATCAGTTTGACAGGACGGGGCGTTATACCTTCTCATATCCCAACCGGGATTTTCCATGAACACCATTCGTACAGCAGTAACAGGGTTACCGTGAGTGATAATTTTATGCATTTGCATGCAAGACTGTGCAAAGGGATTAACCTGTCGTATCATGTTGTCTAGTTGAAGCAACACAATGTCACTGCAAGCGCTATCACATTCCTTTTGCAAACATTGAGTGGTAGCCTCAGCAGAATCGAAGATAGATCTATAGCTGACCGTATTGTGGTGACGTGTCAGGATTGTTATATAAAGCAGAGACCTGGTGATAAATTTCACCGTGGATTCTGAAAGCATACGGTGCTTGTCCAGATGGTTGAGCGATGTGTGCGCCCATTGACGCGAAAGCTAAAGCAGAGTTGTATTCCCTGATATGATCACAGTAATTTCGGGACAGCGGGTTCTTGCCAGTCAAGAGGTCTTCTAATAAAAAAGAGGGTTTGGATAGCTGTGGCAAAGACACCTTGCCGGCATGACAACACTTAGTGGAATGTCCGGATCTGTTGACCTCTGCTGGCCAATGAAGAGCATCACAAGGAGCACATAGTGCGGTAGGTAGGCCAATGTTATGTTCTTGGAAGTGAATGGCGGAATCTTCTTGAAAAGCTTCACAAAAATGAATGCTATGTTTGTGCATGAACGATTTAGTGCTGTGTTGACACTGAAGGGAAATGGAATGAGTTGTGTTGAAGCATTGCTGGCAATGTTCACATTGCATAATTCGTTCAGTGGAGTGTGTTTTTAAATGTATGTTGAGAAATCTCTGCCCTCGGAACGTTTTTGAACAAATCGTGCATTCAAAGATCTGTTTGGAATGCGTTTGTTCAGTGGAATGGGTGTTTAAATGTGCTTTGAGATATTTCTGGTGTGTAAAGGTTTTGGAGCAGTGTTGACACTGAAAATAATTCATCAGGGAATATGTTTTGAGATGGTTAGAAAGGTATCTGCGAGCGTGAAAGTGTTAGTCGCAAATTTTGCATACAAATCTTTGTGTTGAATGGATCTGCATATGGTTGTGGAGATCCATCTCACCTGTGAAGTCCTTGTTACAAAATGTGCAATTGAAGGTGACAGTGGAATGAGTTTGTAAGTGTTTCTTGAGAGCGTGAGCCATTTTGAAGCATTGTTGGCAATGTTCACATTACATCATTTGGTTAGTGTTGTGTTTTTTTAAATGTGCGTTCAGATATCTGTGCACTCTGAAGCTTTTGGAACAAAAGGTGCATTGAAAGTCCTGTGGGGAGTGTGTGTTTAAATGTTTTTCAGGAAGAGGAGAGTGGGCAGGTGACGTCACATTAGTGTGGCGAGTAAGTGGGTGTGCACCCTGTGTGCATATACCGACAGAGTCGAAAGATGTCACCAGAAGGTTATCACGTGGGTATTTGAGAGGCATGAGAACCTCGTAATGCCCATGATCCAAATGACCGCTAAAGAGCAGGGATATGAAGAGACGCTGTTCCGGATTGTAAATTCAAGGAGAGGCATGAGGATGTTCTTAGAAGTAAATGTTGATAGTAGCTGGAAGGATTTGGGACATTGCCACAATTTCTGCCTTGCCCCCATAGACTCCGGACGTATTCATGTAGTCAGCGTATTGTTGATCAGACTGTATAACAATGCCTCTGAGACTAACAACAATGGACACCACGTCACTGAAGTTATCCCAATGTTGGCAAACGAAGGTAACAGCCATGTTACGAAATCTGAGAGCAACAGTTTCACCAATGACATTTTTCCAAAAAAACCCGACTGACATAAACAAAAGAGTTACCTGAAGCAGGAATTTCTATAACATTGAAAGAAGTGTTGTTTTCATGAAATACATTTGAAGCGGTAGCCATGGAGGGCAAAAGAAAAGTCAACGTGGCTCACAGCTGGATTTGGACCTCAGTACAGACCAAAGCGAGTGAGTATGTGTTTGATGAGCTGTTTGAGTTGGCGGCTAGTGGTCTGAGATGTGTTCCTGAGCACGTGGGAGGAGGGGTAGAGTCTCTGGGTGGGGCTTCGTTGTTCCTTTCGCATGGTTTTTCATGGTGGACGCGGTCGGGTGTCGAAACTGAAAAGAATAATGAAAAGACAACGTGGCTCAGACGTGCATGTGGATTCCTAGCACAGACGAAAGGGACTAACTGGGTGGTCGGTGAGTTTTTTGCATCCGGGCACATGGGCAGGCAGTGTGAATGCCTAGAGAGCTAGAGTAGACTCGGGCCGGTGAAAATGGAGTGTTGGTGGGCAGGGATACGTCTTCTGAGTTCCTGCAGGAGCATCTTAAGAAGACGCATGTTTGTCGTGGATGCAAATTGCTGTATGTACAGTGTAAAACAGTTTGCCATGGTGCACGCGTCGTAAGCGTCGTAACCGAAAACTCATTTTTTTAAGACTGCTTACTTCATTGTGTTTTACCCTCAGTTGGAAAGCATTGTTTTAAGGATACCATGGGATACCCCTCGCAATCCGTTTTACACGCTGCATATGGCGATACACCTCCACGAGAAACATGCCTCTATGAACAGTCAACGTGGCTCGGAGGTGCATGTGGCCTCTACGACAGACGGATATAAATGACGCCATATTTTCTTGGTTGGTGGGCGTGGCTCTGCGAGTTGTCCTCGTATCCAATGGTCTTGGAGTTGGTGGGCATGACTCTTTCCTGTGTGCACCATAGGTGTCTGTCTTGTCTGCAGCTTAGTGAATCCACGCCCCTTTCAGCGTGCTTTCCATGGGTGTCTTGCCTTAGTGAATTATATAGAGATAGAGATAGAGATAGAGATTAGATATAGATATAGATATAGATAGATACCACACAAGGGTACCGCAGGGCCCCAAACCACAGGAACAGTAATACAGCACATGTTCAATAGAATAAATTAATAGATTTTTATTCTGTTTCCAGTCACTTTTCCCCCTTATTTCAACAACAAGTCACAAGTATACATTAAATACTTGGTACTCCAGAATTCTTCCTCCTTCTCCACCTCCACTGAGTTTTACCCGCATCTCCCGACTCTGACTTTACAAGCTATGGAAGTGGGCTCCCTTTTAAACTTGTGGTGACGTTGCATGGTCTGTTGGAAGTACTTCCCAGTTATGCACAAGCCAGGGAGGTCCTCCACTGGCAGCTCCCCCTATCGTCCCCCAGGGGTCCCTACAGGGCCACACTTAAGGACTCCCAACCAATGCAGCCCTGTGGGTGTCCAGACTGGGACTCTATATGAGGGATACTGCCACCTAGAAGAGTTGGGGATGGGATGTTCCCCGGCAAGTTTCTTTAAATTTTGGGAATACTGATTAGGACAAGAATAGTAAATTGTCCCATCTGGGTATCGCCCCAAATATTCGCTCCGTTATGGCATCCCTGCCAGGTAAGGACTCCTCTTCCGTTCTGGGTTGGATGCCCGTCCGTTCTCTGGGCACCTGCAACGTACATATTCTTTTGAAATTGCATGTGTTAACAATCAATTTTCATAAATTTGTATCCTCAACACGACTGCCAAAATTTCTTAAATATATTATTTTGGTACAGTCTCTTCAATTACTTTACATGAAATGTCTGAGTACCAGAAATTGTCAAATGAATATACATAAAACTGGCATAAATATCATCAGAAAATGTTTCCTGTTTGAGATATAATGATCAGTTCAAATAGCAGTACAGCTGAGGAGGCCAAAGAGATGATGGAATCATACCTGGGTGAGATCAGTTTCTTGTTCAGACAAACCACTTAAGTACTTGTCAGTTAACAAAGTTCAATCCCACACTTTGTCTCGGATGTCAAGGAAATACTTTTCAGACCCATGAAGTGTAAAGAGTGAAAGATTATGAGAGCAATGTCATATTGATAATGAAACCAGAAACAAGCTTACAGCCGAACATGCAGAAATGCTTCTGTTTATCAAAAGGAATCTGCCGCTTACTTTCCCAAAATAGTCATAGACCTACCCTGGAGCAGGGTTTTCCTAAATGACTTAACTTGTATACCTTTACACAACTGAGCTAGATACCTTTAAAAAATGGGATACCAGTAAGAGAAATCTTCTTGTTATGTTTAGCCAGATTCCTGTGAACATTGTTTTATACTATTAAATCCCATGTTGAAAGACTTGAAACAGTGGTTTTGTTTACATACATTAATTGCATGTGATTTTTTTATTTTTATTTTTTGTGAAATTTGTGCCATTTTAAAAATGGCGGTGTAATCAAATCTATGTAATGTACCCCACTTTGACTTATCTGTTCAATTTTTAATTATTTTATTCCAAATTTTGAGTCTTATTTGATGTTAACAGTACAGTTCACAGTTGATGGACATAAACAAATACTATCTTCCATCCTCACTACAATTGTATCGGTAGCGGCAAATAGTAAAAAAGCAATTATCAGTAGTTGTACTCGATCTGAAAAAAATGGTATTGAGGCATCCCTAATTACCTCTGTTTTTTCATGAACATGCAAACTAAATGCATTCATTTTAAATTATATTGCTCCAAATGCAGTGAAGCCACAAAAATATTACTTTTTTGTTTTTTTATGTTTCATGACAAGCTAACACTTCAAAGTGTGTTCACTTTAAATCCCTTCCATGTAAATGTATGTTAAGCTCACACACGCAACTGATCTTTGGACTGCAGTACCAATGGAGAGCCGTTTTTCAGTAATGTGCTAATACATATTTAAAGACAAATGGGTGAAATTGGTGATACTACAAGACAAGAAATGTTCTAGCAAGATTAACAATGGACAGCTTTACCAAGTGGTTGTGTGTGTTCATGGTAATGCAGAAACACCATGATTGATAATTTTCCTACCCATTTGAACAAGACATCAACATTTTGCTCATATGCTGCAGCTCATAATATATTTAAAATGTATCTTAACTGTGGTGAGAAGCTATCCAAGTCATTTGCTGTATATCATCACTCCTATGACAGCTGACAGGCTATTCAGATAACTGATTCCTAATCACATTTATGTTCTCCTACTCCTAAAGAAAACTGTACATCTTTTTTCGTTCATCTTAATGACAATATATTTTTGCCTGTATAATTCACAAACAAGTTTTGTGGGAAATTGATTATTGCATTATGTGTATGCTGTTAAGCAGGGTGTCCTTTTCAAGGTTATTGATTATTAAACAAATAGGTTGACTGTAGATTATGAAATATGATCAAAATGTCCCCATTTTGTTCATTAATGATGTATTTCTTGAGCTAAAGAATTTATCATTGTTATGTAAAGAGTAATATATGATAAACATTAATGTTCTTCCTTTTCAAAATTTTTTTTTGTATTAATTGATGGTCTCATGTAATTTTTTTCTTCAACAGATCGAGCTGGCAGTATTAGTACCCTTGACTCACTAGATTTTGCACGTTATTCTGATGATGGCAACCGGGACACCGATGAGAGAGTGGCAGGTATTGTAGCATTTTTCTTGTTCTTAGAGATTTTGGGAACTGCATGATAGTGTCTTACTGTGGTTAAATGTGGCTGGTAATTTACAATATAAATACATCAAGAGAATGGATTATCATTATCTAACGTAATGGGGATTCAGTAGGTTTGGCTGTTGGTTAATAAATTAATGACAGTGTTTAGTACTGTAGAGGTTCTCATTTTTTACTTCGCTGCTTTCATGTGAAGCTTTTGTGGAACACCAGGGTCAGCTCCTAAAAAGTAATAAATAAAAGCACTGATAATATTTTCTTCAATTCCTGATTTCATCATTGCCTCTTTAGAAATACTTTGGGAATATTTCTATGCCTATTTTCAGATTTACAGGGGACCACTGCATTGTTTTATTTTAGAGTGCTGAATTATGCATGTGTTTGGCACCGTATGGTTTCTGCATTTTTTTTGTGTGTAATGTTATTGATTTATTTATTCATTTATTCATTCTCTATATTTTTGCATTAATTTCTAATTTAATGCAGGCCATTTGACCTTTTCCCATTACAAACAAATTACAAAAAAGCTAAATTGAGCCAATAACTAATTTTTACAATTGTAAAACATTTTCTCTCTTGTTCATACTGTTGATCAGCAAGACTTTGTCCTAGTCTTGCCTCTGATGTAAGACTAATTTGGGTACTGGAAGGTAGCAGCCTTTTAAACAACTTAATGAGGTTCTTTCATAGCTATGCCAAAACCTTTTTGAGCTTTGAGGAAAACCATGCTGGCCTCTAATACCACTGTACTCCTGAGACATTGACAGCTTTAGTATTAAGAATCTAAAATCGAATTACTCATTTTCAGCATTTCGTTTCAAATAATTTTATTAACGGTCTTATATAGTAATAGCTATGCTGTATATTTAAGTTACCTATTTTTGGGGGTTTTGCTTTGTTATTTTAAATGTGACTATTGTTTTCCTGCAAACTTGCCAGAAGTGTTTATCAGCAAAATTTACCAGCTTTTTCAAAGTGAATTTGCTGTCTTCTCCAGGGGCCTTATTAGTTGAGTATTTTCTTGGAAATTCAACTTCTTCCTAGATGAAATGATGATTTATTTTTTTTTTATACCCCCAGCACCTCATGATGCTTTGCAAGGTCAATAAGATCACAGAGCTGTATCAGCTATGTGCTGAACTTACACACATACATTCTGTAAGCACACTCTCAAACCTTCTTTATGTATGTGTGATGTGCTACAGCCAGATTTTCACCCTCTGTGTGTGTGGTGTTTTTATTTAAATATTTGCAGTATTTTCATTTGATGGGTATATTAGCTAATCAGAATGAGAATACTGTGATTACTACCACTAGATATGCAATACTGATCCCTGGTCATTTACTTACCCACGACCACATCACACAGCTTATTCCTTATGCCATCTGCAGCTATGAGTCAAAACAAGCCGTAAAGGATTCTCCAAAGTCAAAAAAACACACGACATCCTGTGAAATAGCAATAATAATATAAGATTTATGACTGTTTAAAAGGCGTTTCTTTCTTCTTGATAGAAGAAAAAGGTGAAAGGCATCTGCACAGACTGGATTGGAAACAAAAGAGAAGTTCCAACTATGCCCAAAGTTCAAACAATGGAACAAGCCAGTTCTACCTTTTGCGGTTCATGGTGGGCTCTAATAATTGAAACTCTTAGGAGCGCGATGAGGTATGTGTATGGAGGTGCCCCAAATGCCAGCAGGGAATTATGGACAATGGAGTTTTTATCCACAGCCCTGCTGGATACCATGGGGGCTGCTAGGAGGCGCTGCAGGGAGGAACAACGATTGTTTTCCCTACAACCCGGAAGTGCGTCCTAGTCACATGGACAAAAGAAATGACGTGCTTTCGGGGTGAAGAAAAGGAGTATTTTATCTGACCTGGAAGTGTTACCAGTCACATGGACAAAGAAAGAAACACTTTCGAGTCAAGGACTATAAAAAGGACTGTGGAAGATCCTAGAGTTGAGCTGAGTTGGGAGGAACAGCGCATCTAGGAGAGGAGGATTGGTTATTGATTTATTGTATTGGTTATTGTTTATGAATATAGCGGAGTGGAGGGTGCTTTGTGCACATTATTGTCCTAATAAATTTAATATTTGGATTTTTATCTGGTGTCTGGCGTCTGATCTGAGGGTTCAAGGGGACGACAGCGCCCCTATCTGTCACAATATAGATAGATAGATAGATATATAAAGATCTATATATACCAACATACATACATACACACACTATATTGCCAAAAGTATTGGGAGAATTCATTGAATTCAGGTGTTCTAATCACTTCCTTGACCACGGGTATATAAAATCAAGCACCTAGGCATTCCGACTGCTTCTACAAACATTTGTGAAAGAATGGGTTGCTCTCAGGAGCTCAGTGAATTCAAGCGTGGTACCGTAATAGGATGCCACCTGTGCAATAAGCATTCGTGAAATTTTCTTGC
Organism: Polypterus senegalus; assembly: GCF_016835505.1. NCBI lineage: Eukaryota > Metazoa > Chordata > Cladistia > Polypteriformes > Polypteridae > Polypterus > Polypterus senegalus. The sequence continues at coordinate 128,301,341 of NC_053158.1, read as the reverse complement.
TACTAAATATTCCACAGTCAACTGTTTGTTATAATACCACTAAGTGCAAGCAATTGGGAACAACAGCAACTCAGCCACAAAGTGCTAGGCCACGTAAAATCACATATATACACATGCATGGGGACAGCGCATGCTTAGACGCACAGTGTGCAGAAGTCACCAACTTTCTGCAGAGTCAATAGCTACAGACCTCCAAAAGCTCAGTGCGTAGAGAGCTTCATGGACGCCTCCTATAGCCTTTGAGTGTCTGGATTCTGTATGGAGGTATTTTTGACCATTCTTCCATACAAAATCTCTCCAGTTCAGTTAAATTTGAAGGCTGCCGAGCATGGACAGTCTGCTTCAAATCATCCCATAGATTTTTGATGATATTCAAGTCAGGGGACTGTGACGGCCATTCCAGAACATTGTACTTCTCCCTCTGCATGAATGCCTTTGTAGATTTCGAACTGTGTTTTGGGTCTTTGTCTTATTGGAATATCCAACCCCTGCGTAACATCAACTTTGTGATTGAAGCTTGAACATTATCCTGAAGAATTTGTTGATCATCTTCTTTCAACTGCTCCCGTTAGGGGTTGCCACAGCGGATCATCTTCTTACATATTTCTGTCCTCTGCATCTTGGCTTGCCAGACCTGGGTTTAACAGCAGCTGTGCCTGTGGCCTTCCATTTCCTGATTACATTCCTTACACTTGAAACTGACAGTTTAAACCTCTGAGATAGCTTTTTGTAGCCTTCCCCTAAACCATGATACTGAACAATATTTGTTTTCAGATCATTTGTGAGTTGCTTTGAGGAGCCCATGCTGTCACTCTTTAGAGTAGAGTCAAAGGGAAGCACAACTTGCAATTGACCACCTTAAATACCTTTTCTCTTGATTGGACACACTTGTCTATGAAGTTCAAGGCTTAATGAGCTAATCCAACCAATTTGGTGTTGCAAGTAATCAGTATTGAGCAGTTACATGCATTTAACACTAGAATTACCAGAGTCTACGAAAAAACTTGTAGATCCAGCCTGCCTTAAAACTGTTCGCACCTCTCCGCCAGCGTCTTTTGTCATCTAAATGTGCCGATAAAGACAAGCTGCAAGCAGCTGGCTATTCCATCCCCCCACTGACTTAGAACGTGCACGAACCTCTCCCAGCTCATGCCTTGATTGATTATCTGGGAGTGAAGTGGAGTTTTAGAGTGGAAATAATAGATTGTTATTTGGAACACACGCATTTCATGTGTGTTCCATTTGTACAGTAATCTGTGTAAACGCATTGTTAAAACTCTTAATTCTTTCTTACAAAGAAATTTATTGAAAGATTTGAGTTCATATTGAAATAGCATTTGACAATTTGTAGGGATGGAAGTGCAAGTCTAAATGCAAAATACACCTTACTGAATGATTAATGAGGCCAAGTTCAGAAGAATGCTTCCGAGCAGATCGACTTGGACTGCGCAGCAGGGCTAGTCGTACGCTTTCCACATTTTCATGGGTACGTGCTGTTCGTGTAGCCCCCGCAGTCTTTTGTTCATTAGTGTACCTCGTGTACCAAGTGCTTTAACCCAACGTAGGATAGTGTTACGAGCGGGAACAGCTTTATTTCTGTGGATATTAAAATGGCAATGAAACTCACTCTGAACTGCGGTAATAGATTGGTTGTTCTGGACAAAACAGTCGTACACAAAAACGCGGTGTTCTATTGGCCACGGTTCCATGGCTTCAACTAAAAAGAAAATAAAAAAATGCTTCGCGAACCTAACGCTACCTACCGCACATCTGTCACTCCACCTAGTGGCGAGTTCTAGCCATTTCAAAGATGCCCATCCCTTCTGCCTGACCCTGTATATACACATCTCTCTCTCTCTCTGTAATGGAATATGTAAAAATAAACATTTTATGCTCGGTGTGGGTGCTCACCAGTGAAGATACACTCCATAACTTGAATGAAGATGAATTAGCTGTGCAGTACACGAAGTATGTATAAAGGTGATGAGTACGCACAGCAAAGCAGAGTATTTACAGCTATTCTATAAGCTCGACTTCAGGTGGTTTAGGAGGAATATCTTCCTGCTGCTGGATGGCAACTTCCGCTGAAGGCGTAGATGTGTCCTCTTTGTTTGTTGGGGTAAGGAATATCATTATAGGCAGTTGCTGGCGTTGCTTCTTCTTTTCGGTGAGGATGTTTTTATAGACTTCAAGGGCTGCATCAATGGTGTTGTGAAACTGCAACACCCGAAACATTTTTGGATCCCAATCATCTGTCATTGCCTGCAGTTGTTTGGCTGTTCTCGCAACTACTGCCAGCCGTTCAAGTGATAAAATGATCACTATAAAACCGAAGATTTCCACGATAGAAAAGTAGATATGTTCCACAGAAAAAACTGCGAAATAGCTGGGATGATATAACGGTGGATCACTGTACTTCCATTGCATAAGGACTAGATCTATGTTGGCCTTTTAAGTCAACCCAGTCTGTGTTAACCCAGAGAGAGAGAGAGGCAGTGTATTTATATAAAAAAACCAAACCAAAAAAATACACTGTTCCAGTGAGATGCTGTGGTGTGTCACCTGGTGCGCTATCAACCCAGACTGTGTCTAAATTCTGGTACTGAAATTTACATTCAGTGATCAGGATGTGTCTATAAATTTGGCCTTCATTGTCTGAGATTTGTTTGAGCCTATAGTTGAAGTGCATTGAAGAACACTGGATGGCAAAAGAGAGGTCAGGATTATGAGAGAGGTAGTAAAATAGAGAGAGTGTTTGATGTTTTTCTTAGTGCCAAGTTAAGTAAGTGTGCAAGCCACCCCACCTGCAGAGCCCTCCGCAGGCTTTTTCTGGGTTCTTGTTTTAATTGCTGTCTTTTGAATTTTTTTTTTTTTTTATTTATTCATCCTTCCCTTAAGTGTATTTATTGAAAAAACACCTTTTCTGTATGTTATGCCCTATTTTATTCAAAGTTTATTCTTTGAGGTCGCTACAAGAACACATCCTCCTGGTAGATTGTGATATAAAGGTATTCATTGGCATTGCTTTCTTTATTTAGGCTTCTTTAACACATTCTCTATGTCATGTATGACTTTTTATTGATTTATGTTCTAACACAGATATCTTTGTTTTTTGTTTTGCTTCAGTCCTATGGACTTTAGTCCTATGATATCCATTATCTAATTCTGACTGCTATCTATGTCTTTCAGTCACAATGGTAACAATGCTTCCCTTTAGCATGATTGTAAATTGCTATGATATACATTCCTGTATTTGGCAGTATCCTTATAAGGCTTGCAACAAATGAGTGGTACTATTGACTTAAGGGACTTTGTCTTGCAAACACTGGTTGAAGCTATTTCAGTTACCACTGTTACCAGGCAACTCTAGCTCTGCTGTTCAGTTACTGCAAACCTGATAAAATGTGAAGTTCTAGGGGCTAGCTAAATAACTATTGGCAAATACTGTAGCTTTTGTTTAATTTTTTTGTAACTTGAACTTTAAATATTAAATAAACAAGAATAAAATAACATGCAGTAGGGATGCTGTTTATTTTATGGATCTTTAAACTCCGTATTTCACTAGATGTATTGATCTTGTGAAGTAAATTTTATGTTTAAAACCCAATATTGTCTTTGAAACAACTTGAAAATGACATAAGTAGATTGTACCCATCATTGTTTGTTCTGTATTTAACAAAAATCAGACTTTGTTTTTGAGTTTCGATTCAACATAATAATAACAACAAAAATGAAAATCACATGGGTAAAAAAACCTAATACTGTATTTTGTTTCACAGCCTTTAGAGACAATTGCACCAAACAACCAATTCCTGTAGATCTCAATGATAGTTTGACCTGCACTTCCTGAGCAAACTGCTCCAGCTGTGTCTGGTTTGAGTGCCTTCTCCAGACTTCATGTTTCAGTTCTTTCGCTAAATGTTTGATAGGATTCAGATCAGGTCTTTTAGAATGTCACTTTAGAATAGCCCAATGTTCTTAACCTTTTTTGGGTACTTTCGGCCATGTGTTTTGGGTCTTTATCCTGTTGGAGGATTCATGACCTGGAACTAAGACAGAGCTATCTGATATTGGGTAGTACATTTCGCTCCAAAATGTGTTGATAGTCTTGAGATTTTATTATTCCCTGTTCAGACTTAAGGCACCCATTGCTAGATGCCATAAAGCAGTCCCAAAACATAACCAAGTCTCCTCTGTGATTCACAGTAAGCATGGTATTATTTTCTTTGAAAGCCTCATTTTTCTTCTGTGGACATTGTTGATGTGACTTGCCAAAAAACTCCAGGGACCTCATGCATAACTCTGTGTGCAGAATTCGCACTATAACATGACTTAAGCACAAAAGCGGAAAAGTACTTAAGCACAAAAAAATACAGTTGAATAAATCTGTGCGTTCGCCAACTTCCACTTTCTTCCGCTCTATAAATCCTGGTCAGCGTGGAAATTAACGAATGTGCAAGCGCCTGCTGTCCCGCCCCGTCTCCTCCCAGAATTAAGCCTCTTTTGAATATGTAAATCAATATAAATAGCCATTAAGCTCAGTGTTCTGTGAAAAGACAATGGCAAAACCACAAGGAAAAATAAAACAATTTCATCGAATACCAAGTGGAGGCAAGGAAAAACGTACTATTTGTTAGTTTAAACACTGGTATAAACACGAAAAGGAAGTTGATTGAGTGACATAGCGTGTTGGAGAAACTCGAAAGCTCAAGTTCACAAAGTCACACAGTGCTCGAAATAAAAAAAAAGTTGTCAGATATCAAATTTGCCGTAAAAGCTAGTCGTAGCCCACTGTCTGAGTTTCATATGAAAGCTAATTAGGGTACAGAGAAAAAAATAGGCACACATTGGGGGGGGGATTGGGAAGCACGAAATGTCAACTTTAATCTCGAAATTTCCACTTTAATCACGTAGTTTATTTTGTCATTTGAGTAGAACATCATAAACTTCATCTTAAAATTTATTTAATTTACTAGTTTCTGAAATCCCATCGTAACTAAAGTAGCATGTTAAATGCTTTGTTTTGTATTTGATCTTTAATGTGCTCTATGTGTGTGAATCACTTCGTGCTTCCGTTCTTTGTCTTTCTCCGACAGGACACAGAATCCATTACATTTGTGATATTACAGCTCTCTGAATAATTAAAATACTGAGATGTATACGTGGCATCATTTTCATGATGATTGGAATGAAAGCATGTTATTAAACATGGAAACTCGATGGTGCAGTCATTGTTCATGTCTCACACAAGATGCTGCTGCGCCATGCGTGACCTTCGATGAAATAATTTATTGTAGTAGTACTGTCTCTTTCAAACGTACTAACTTTCAATTCCTGTCCTTACTTTTCTTTCCCCAAATATCCAATCGCCACACAATCAGCTCTGTAATAGACGTTAAGCCATCTGTAAGCTTACAACGATGATTCTTCAAAACTTTTAAGGAACATTGAAATATCTTCATAGTACGTGTTTAATTATTCTATTCTTCTATCCTTCCAGTGTCGCGTCAGCCTCAGCAAATATACAGCGCAAGGCAGGAACAATATGTGAACTTGCTAGCGCTGCGGCACCGTGTCCTCACATGTTTAATTATTAACATACAGATTATTTAAGGGAAGTTAGTTTTATCTGCATAATATAATCAACATATTTTGCTGCATTTCATCATACAAATGATACCGTCATCATACAGTGCATCCGGAAGTATTCACAGCGCATCACTTTTTCCACATTTTGTTATGTTAAAGTCTTATTCCAAAATGGATTAAATTCATTTTTTTTCCTCAGAATTCTACATACAACACCCCATAATGACAACGTGAAAAAGGTTTACTTGAGGTTTTTGCAAATTTATTAAAATAAAAACTGAGAAATCACATGTACATAAGTATTCACAGCCTTTGCTCAATACTTTGTTGATGCACCTTTGGCAGCAATTACAGCCCCAAGTCTTTTTGAATATGATTCCACAAGCTTGGCACACCTATCATTGGCCAGTTCTGCCCATTCCTCTTTGCAGCACCTCTTAAGCTCCATCAGGTTCGATGGGAAGCGTCAGTGCACAGCCATTTTAAGATCTCTCCAGAGATGTTCAATCGGATTCAAGTCTGGGCTCTGGCTGGGCCACTCGAGGACATTCACAGAGTTGTCCTGAAGGCACTCCTTTGATATCTTGGCTGTGTGCTTAGGGTAGTTGTCCTGCTGAAAGATGAACCGTCATCCCAGTCTGAGGTCAAGAGCGCTCTGGAGCAGGTTTTCATCCAGAATGTCTCTGTACATTGCTGCAGTCATCTTTCCCTTTATCCTGCCTAGTCTCCCAGTTCCTGCCGCTGAAAAACATCCCCACAGCATGATGCTGCCACCACCATGCTTCACTATAGGGATGGTATTTGCCTGGTGATGAACGGTGCCTGGTTTCCTCCAAACGTGACGCCTGGCATTCACACCAAAAAGTTAAATCTTTGTCTCATCAGACCAGAGAATTTTGTTTCTCATGGTCTGAGAGTCCTTCAGGTGCCTTTTGGAAAACTCCAGGTGGAATGCCATTTGCCTTTTACTAAGGAATGGCTTCCGTCTGGCCACTCTACCATGTAGGCCTGATTGGTGGATTGCTGCAGAGATGGTTGTCCTTCTGGAAGGTTCTCCTTTCTCCACAGAGGACCTCTGGAGCTCTGACAGAGTGACCATCGGTTTCTTGGTCACCTCCTTGACTAAGGCCTTTCTCCCCCGATCGCTCAGTTTAGATGGCTGACCAGCTTTAGGAATAGTTCTGGTGGATTAGAACTTCTTCCACTTACGGATGATGGAGGTTACCATGCTCATTGGGACCTTCAAAGCAGCAGAATTTTTTTCTGTAACCTTCCCCAGATTTGTGCCTCGAGACAATCCTGTCTCGGAGGTCTACAGACAATTCCTTTGACTTCATTCTTGGTTTGTGCTCTGACATGAACTGTCAACTGTGGGACCTTATATAGACAGGTGTGTGCCTTTCCAAATCCTGTCCAGTCAACTGCATTTACCACAGGCAGACTCCAGTTAAGCTGCAGAAACATCTCAAAGATGATCAGGGGAAACAGGATGCACTTGAGCTAAATTTTGAGCTTCATGGCAAAGGCTGTGAATACTTATGTACTTGTGATTTCTCAGTTTTTTTTTTATTTTTAATAAATTTGCAAAAGCCTCAAGTAAAGTTTTTTCATGTTGTCATTATGGGGTGTTGTGTGTAGAATTCTGAGGAAAAAAATAGGTTAATCAATTTTGGAATAAGGCTGTAACATAACAAAATGTGGAAAAAGTGAAGCGCTGTGAATACTTTCCGGATGCACTGTATGTAAATACGCGCCTTATAAAGTGGCGCAGGTTGTGCAATATTATAACTGTAGTGCAAGTTTACAGTGGGGTAATTGTACTTATAAGTACAAACAGTTCTACAAGGAGCAATTGATTGAGTGCATTTATTGAGTTCTTGGGATGAAACTGTTTCTGAACCGCAAGGTCCGTACAGGAAAGGCTTTGAAACGTTTTGCAGTGGCTAAGGCAGTGTGGGCTTGATGCTGTATACCGATAATTCTCTTTCCGATTAGCTGCTGCTGTGATTCCCCACTCAGATACAGTGATATAAATACTCCAAGTTGTGCAGTTAGAGTAATATGGAAAAAGATGATCTGCTGTGCAACCCTTAAAGGGAGCAGCTGAAAGAAGAAAAAGAAGAAGATGGTGCAGTGAGAGTAACAACGCTAAATCAGTTATGGTATTTGGAATACTATGGCTATTCCCTGGACTATTATATTTTTACAGGTTAATTGCAATCGGATGCATTACACTAATCAACAATATGCAGTTAGTTTCAGTATATTTATAAAGCCGCGTCAGGAAAATAAAGAGTAACCACAAAGGAACAGTAGCACTGCTTTGATGCTGTGTGCCGCCAGTCTGCAAAACCGAGCAGAGAACTTACGTACGACAGGGTATGAAGGTAACGTGGAAATGTGCGTGGCTTTACGCCAAGTGGTAAGTTTTATACATCGTGATTTGAATGTGGAAACGTTCTTAAGCAAAATTTCTGTGCGTACACACCGTTTTATGCATGAGGCCCCAGGTGTGGAATTTAAACCCAGGATGTTGGATCAGAGGAAGAAGAAGAGGAAGAAGAGGAGGAAGAAGAAGAGGAAGAGGAAATCTGTTTTTAGCAAGGTGACTAGGGGCTAGAGGTCAGTGGAGTGGATCAGATAACCAAAATGAAAGCCAGTACACATTTAAGAGTGCCAGAAGTCAATAACAAAAAACAGCACTTACTAACCATTGAGCTTTGCCTGTTCCTTGAGCTTGGCTGAATATTCTCTTTTGGTGATCACTTTTTTTTTTTTTTTTTTTTTAATCCCCTGTCCAGGATGTCTCCACATCTTCAGCTTTCCATTTTTCCTGTATGTTAGTGGTGCTATTTGTGTGGCCCATCAATCACTTTTCATACATCTTTGAATAAGTACGCTCCCAGCCCAGAGCATTTAAATTAGTGTAATACAAATAAATATTGACAAATACAAAATTTATTGACAAATTAAAAAACACATGTTCACTCATTTTCTTTTTTCTGTAACATCACTAAATTCCATTTTAAATCTGTGAAGGCGTTTTGGGCTATTTAATTTTTCTGTTGTAGTGGGGGTGACGTAGTTAAGCAGACATAAGGAGTAAATATAATTGTCCATCATAGGTCATGTAAGTGACATTTTGTGGATATAGTTTAATGGCTTAAGTTAAAGGCTGTTTTTAAAAATTTGTATTGAAAGATAAATAGGTTGCTGAATGAGAGGTATGCAAATTAGGGCTGCCACAAGTGATTATTTTGTAATCTGTTAATCACTCGACTGGTTTATCGTTTATTCTAACAATTAATTTTGTCCAAATCAAGTAGGCATATGAATACTGTATGTGAATGTTTATTGAATAATTGTATATATGGTATTTGATAACATCAAGAAATGAAAAAAACAAAACTAAAATAACTCCAAAAAGAAGAAAAACAAGAAAACAATGTTAACCATAAAATGTTTAAATCAAGAAATATTTTTAATTAATAATGGACATAATGTGGACAGTCTAACTTGAAACAAGACCAAAAAATGATGCTTTTGGGTCCATTCCACAGGTGTCAAACTCCAGGCCTGGAGGGCCGCAGTGGTTGCAGGTTTTCTTTCTAACCCTTTTCCTAATCAGTGTCCAGTTTTCCCTGCTAATTAACTTCTTTTCCCTCTATTTTAATAGCCCTGTTTTTAAGGATTAAGTCTTCTGAGTTGATTCTTTTCTTCATTAAATGACAGCCAAACATAAATGAGACATGAAACGAGCCAACAGATAGATGACCAACTAAATTGGGGCTTCAAACTCCAACCAGTTCTTTAATGAGAAGCTGATTCTTGCTGTTAAACCCCTTATTCAATTCCATGGCTTGTTGCTGCTCTCTTTTTGCCACAGCAGACATTTCCAAAACTGTTGATATTCTGTTTTTTTCTAAGAACTCCTAAAATGTTTTGGTAACCCGAGGGATCAACCTTACTGAGACCTTCATCTTTATTTTCAGATTTGGTTTGATGGGTACAGGTGAGCTGGTCATGTCCTGCTTGTTTTATGTCTCATTACTGTCCGGCTGCTATTTAAGGAAGAAACAACTAAGGGGCCTGAGTCAAGTTAATTAAAGCTAAGACTAAAGTTAATTAGCATCCATAACTGGTCACTAATTAAGAAGATGGTTAGAATGAAAACCTGCAGCCACTGCGGCCCTCCAGGACTGGAGTTCGACACCCTTGATTTAGACCATAGTGTTACAACAGAAGAATGCCAACATGTCCACATTCTCAGGGCTAAGGATGGCTCTCTTCTTTGTGACTAGATTTCCAGCGGCTGAATATGGGTGTTCGTAAGCAGTAGATGTGGCAGGTACATAAAAATATGATTTTGACAGAATAGCCAATTTGGGAAACCTTGCCTTGTTATCTTTGTACCACTACATTGCGTTTTCACTTTTCGGAAGAAGATGCTCTCCAAAATAGGTTAGGATCTTTTTTCTCACCATTTAGTTGACTGTGCTTTCTTGTTCATCTTCTGCACTGTCATTTTCACTGTCATGTGGTTCTGAGTCAGATCCAATAGTGAATCAAATGAAGATACTTTCCCTTTTCTTGTCATTAATTAAATGCCAGGTATGCCTCTGTAGCGATACTTGTCCATGCATCCATTGTTAAACTAACACTGCTGTTGGAAGAAGTGAGGATGAGTTTGACTTTCTCGAATGTGTCCTCATACTTCTTTTCCATCCTGCTAATGAAATAGGCACTTTTGGGGAGAACATAGCCAGGTTGGAAAGTTTTAATCATAACCTGGAACCTCTCGCCTCCACTGCTGCCAGAGGCGTCATGTCTTTAATTAGCATGTTGAGCACACTGTTTTTCAATGCTGCTTCAAGCATTGGTATGCAAATAATTGTTCCTTAGGAGGAATTTATCTAAGCATTTACGTTTTTTACAAAGTGAGGGGAGATACATTTGTAACAAGGTATATTTATAACTGTATATAATGTCTCAAACATAAATGCATTTTCCTTACTAGCTTGAATATATTTAAATGATTACAAATATGTGTACAGTGGTGTGAAAAACTATTTGTCCCCTTCCTAATTTCTTATTCTTTTGCATTTTTGCCACACAAAATGTTTCTGATCATCAAACACATTTAACCATTAGTCAAATATAACACAAGTAAACAAAAAATGCAGTTTTTAAATGATGGTTTTTATTATTTAGGGAGAAAAAAAATCCAAACCTACATGACCCTGTGTGAAAAAGTAATTGCCCACTGAACCTAATAACTGGTTGGGCCACCCTTAGCAGCAATAACTGCAATCAAGCGTTTGCGATAACTTGCAATGAGTCTTTTACAGCGCTCTGGAGAAATTTTGGCCCACTCATCTTTGCAGAATTGTTGTAATTCAGCTTTATGCCGCAAACTCTCTTTCAGTTTAGATTAACTGTGTCAATTGTGCCAGTTTAAAAAATTATCTTCCCTAGTCAGTCTGAGCCATGACTGAACACACCAAAAATACTTAATGCTGCCCTTGTTTGTATAGGATGTTATTGCTACTCAATTTTGACTGCCAGTAGGTGGTTTTCTTTCAGATCCATGAGAACAGTTAAAGAGTCCCTTGCATAAATATCTGGAAAAGAGTGAAGAATCTTACTCTACCTAAAATATACCTAGCAATTGCATTATTATACTGCAACATATTACTTCAGTACACTCACGACTGATAGTGGTGGTAAATGCATTTAACAGACCATTTATCTGTTCTATCCATAGAATACTGTGGCTGTAACTTTCCTCCCAAAGCTAATCACATGTAGAACATTAGAACACTCTAGACGAGAACAGGCCATTAAGCCCAACAAAGCTCGCCAGTCCTATCTACTTGTTTCCTCCAAGAAAACATGAAGTCGAGTTTTGAAAGTCCCTAACGTCTTACTGTCTACCACACTAATTGGTAGCTTATTCCAAGTGTCTATCAATCTTTGTGTAAAGAAAAACTTCCAAATGTTTGTGCAAAATTTACCCTTAACAAGTTTCCAACTGTGTCCCCGTGTTCTTGATGAACTCATTTTAAAATACAAGTCTCGATCCACTGTACTAATTCCCTTCATAATTTTAAACACTTCAATCATGTCACCTCTTAATCTTCTTTTGCTTAAACTGTAAAGGCTCAGCTCTTTTAATCTTATCTCATAATTCAACCCCTGTAGTCCTGGAATCAGCCTAGTCGCTCTTCTCTTGACCTTTTCTAGTGCTCCTTTTTGTAGCCTGAAGATCAAAACTGCATGCAGTACTCAAGATGAGGCCTCACCAGTGCATTATAAAGGTTGAGCATAACCTCCTTGGATTTGTACTCCACAGATCGTGCTATATATCCTAACATTCTGTTAGCCTTCTTAATGGCTTCTGAACATTGTCGGGAAGTTGATAGCTTAGAGTCCACTATGACTCCTAAATCCTTCTCATAAGGTGTATTCTCGATTTTCTGACCGCCCATTGTGTATTCAAACCTAATATTTTTACTTCCTATGTGTAATACTTTACATTTACTGATATTAAATTTCATCTGCCACAAATCTGCCCAAGCCTGTATGCTATCCAAATCCTTTTGTAATAATAGAACGGATTCCAGATTATCTGATAATCCACCTTTCTTGGTATCATCTGCAAACTTAACCAGCTTGTTACTTATTCCTGCTCCTCGACTGTCTCCACATTTAAAAGCTTATCCCAGTCTATACTACTTAGACTTTGTCGCATCTGCTCTAAATTAGCCCTACCAAATTTCAACTTAACAATTTTAGTCTTTGCATCTGTACTCTTACAAAATACTGAGAATTGTATTACATTATGGTCACTTGACCCTAGTGGTTCAATCACCTGTACACCCTCAATTCTATCCTGATTATTACAGAATGCTAAATCCAGACAGGCTTCACCCCGTGTTGGTGCTCCTGCTCCTCCATCTGCAAGGTTATCCCAGTTAATATTTGGATAATTAAAGTCCCCCATGACTATAATATCCCCTGTAAACTTGCCTTTTTGATATTACTAAAAGATGTGTGTTGAAATTACTGTCTGAATTGGGTGGTCTATAACACACTCCTAAAATAAGACCTCTTTCCCTAATATTTTCCAGGCAAAGCCACATGTCCTCACTAAGATGGGGCTCATCATCCAACTGAAGAGGTCTTACATTTTAAACCCTGTTTGGCATAAACAGCAACCCTACCTCCTTTTCTGTTCTGTCTATCCTTCCTAAAAATGTGTATCCCTCTATGTTACACTCATCCCCATCTTTGTTATTTAGCCAGGTTTCCGTTATTGCTATAATATCATAATTATGCTCTGCTACATACAACTCCAACTCACTTACCTTATTTTTGATACTTCTAGCATTAAGGCAAGCTATTTTTAATGTGTTAATCCTTCTACATTTACGTGTTTGCTTAGAATTTACATTACTATGCATTTTTATTTCTACACCATTGTTTGTTCTTCCATGTATAGATCTAAATCTGGCCTGTCCTAACCTCCCTGCCCCCATTCCCTAGTTTAAACAATCCTCGACTAGCCTACACATACGCCTCCCCAATACATTGGTGCCCCTCCGGTTCAGATGTAACCCGTCACGGCGGAACAGGTCCCATCTGTTCCAAAAGGAGTCCCAATGCCCCATAAACCTATACCCTTCTACCCTGCACCAAGATTTGAGCCATGCGTTAAGCCTTCTAATCTCCTCAATCTTACCTGGACTGGCGCGTGGCACAGGCAGAACTTCGGAGAAGACTACCTTGTCAGTTCTGCTCCTCAGCTTGGTACCTAACTCTTTGAATTTGGATGCAGAACTGGCAGACTACCCTTATGTATGTCATTTGTTCCAACGTGGACAATGACAACTGGATCCATCCCCGCTCTGGCCAAGAGCCTATCCACCCTTCCAGGAGGTCTCCCACCTGTGCTCCCGGAAGGCAACACACTGTGAGACTCTCTCTCTCTGGAGCACACCTGTGCTTCAATCCCCCTAATGATTGAGTCCCCAACTATCACTACCTCTCTCTTTTTGGGAACTGGTTTTGAGGTGGCCCGTTGGGGCTCCTCAACCCTGCCTACCACCTCAGAATTATCAGAGTCACCGTCCAGCTCCGCAAGGACATGATAATGGTTAGACGCTTCTAATTCTGGGGTTGATGCCCCCGGACAGTGTGCACCCTTTACCTTGCGCCTTGTGACCGGGACCCACCTATTCCTATGTGTCTGATCTGGAATCTCTTCCCGCCACCTTAGGGGTGCACACTATCTCTCTAAAGGACACCTGGGCCAAGTCCGCCAATTCTCTATTACAACGCAGGTCAGCCAACTCCTCCTCCAGTTCAGCGACCCTGAGCTCGAGGTGCTGGATCAGCTGGCATCTCTTGCAGATGTAGCCCTCATAGACAACTGGCTCTTCCAAACCATCATCTAAAAAGTCCAACATCCAACAGGACTTGCATTGCACTGGCCTCATTATTAAAATTTGACTTGGGATTACTAAGCTGCCTTAACTTTTTTTTTTCCTTAATATTAAATTTCTTCTTCTTTCAGCTGCTCCTTAACTTCAGATATTTTACACCTTTTCCTCTTAAGCTCCTGTTATGTTCTCCCTCTCAGCTGCCTGCTATTTGCCTTTCTTTAGGTTAACTTTACTTTTCTCTGTCTCTTCTCCTAACTTTGCGCTCCTCTTACTTATAAGCTCTTCACTCGCACTGTTTGTATTCCCCCGTATTAATGAACCAATACGCTGTCGCCCAGTTAACTGTTCTACCTCTGGACCGCTAAGGACTGTTTAATCTAAAATAAACAAATAAATAAAACTTTACTACCTTATTTGCTCCTACAGCCCTTTGTGCCTGATCGGCGTCTTAACGCAGGCCGCTTACCTGCGCACTACTGAGCTTCCACCTTTTACTGTTTTGAAGTCAGCCGTGGCCTTTTTTTCTTTTCCTTTAAACTAAGGAATCGCTGTTACGACTACTCGGTTATTTATTTACAAATGCTGATATCTGTTACTGCTGCTTTCTACCCTGCCGCCTCGATGCAATTGTATGAATTTCTCTAGTTAACCAGCCTCAAAATAATAAAGGAACTGTTATCAAACAGCTAAGCAAGTGTAAGTGGGTTACTTATGGTATTGTCTTGTCCTGCGCTGTACCTCCAGAGTGCTTCCTTTTCAGGTGTTCATCATTCAACTGGTGCTTCTGTGGAACACCATCTCTTTATTACGTAGTAAACAATCAACCATTTTCTTACAGAGGAGGTTTTTGGCTTTCCCCAATATTTGGAGAGGCAACTGGATGTGGTTCAGCAGCTGCCATGATTAGTTTACTCAAACAGTAGAGAGCGCCATAGCATGCTATTTGGGGATGGGCTATTGGTGTTTGGGAGATTAGACTAGTTGATTGACACATACACACACACTAGGGTGCTTTGCCCCCTGCTAGCTTCACTCACCAAACCCCGGGCCTTGGCTATGCGCTAGCTTCTTTGTGTTTCTGCCTCTCACGTTTGGGGATGCGGATGTACAATTTAAACAGATTACTTTCATGCGAAATGTTACATATGAGTAATAGAACTAACTATTTTACTTACAGCGAGTGAGTAACCATAGTAAAAAATAGTAAAACATAATAAATTTAAAGTAAATTCTGTTTCATGTTGCTTAAGAGTTATTCATTGCGTAATATGGTTTCGTTCTGCTTGGCTTTGAAATTAACACACAAATACTTTTTAAACTTTTACTGTAAAACTTAAGTTAAAACAATTTTTTTAATTAGTTTTGTCAATATCGCATTGAATTTTGATTCTGTGTTTGGACTTTCATCGTGACAACACCATGTATAACTGCCCGTGAATGAATTTCATTTCTTTCTCTCTTTCAAATAAAACAACTTTTTCGAATGTTTGGATCTGAGATTTGTTAATTGTCTTTGCAAAATCTATTCTAATATTATTGCTAATTCTGTTAGCGTTTTAATACAAATTGCATTTAAGGATCTCCTTTGTTGTCTAATGTTATCCACAGAAGATGTACTACATTACCTTTTTTGGATATGTCCTTCTTTCAACAGTAATTTGTGTGTTGGAAGACCGGATGATATTATCGATTGTAGATTTTTCTTCGGGATATTGTAAGTTGTTGTTTTCATCGTCTGCACGATCACCACCAACTGTTTCAGCATAGTCTAGTGATGCACATTTAACCAATTTGCAGTGTAACTGATTGTCATTTTTGGCGTTAATTTGTTTGACTTCATCGTTTCTGGGTGCTGGGATTGCCCGTGTACTCATTTCGTCTTTTGATAACAGTACCATGTGCATGGTTGAATATGGTTGAGAGTAGGGCGTGACTTGAAAAAATCTCATGGCCAAAGTCTCGTCTCGCGGGACTTGGAAAAATCCCTTGAAAAAACTTTTCTTGTCCCAGGATGTTTTTATATAATAGAGAGATACGTTTATTTTAGTTAATTACCTTGATTAACCATGGCAGTTTCTTGAATTTGTGTGGTATGTTATGGTTAAAATAGTTTTCAGACATCCTTTGTCTTAAATACTATATTTTTATGATAGCATGGCCCCCGTGATGAACTGGACATTTTATCCACTTGCTGCAAATTCCTATGTTCTGTTAGGCACCTCCCGATTTGAACCTAAGTGGTGTTTTGTTATTGGACTTCTGTGCTCGTTACGGATTGTCCATAACGAACACCATGTTCAAGCGTAGGGGTGTTCATATGTGCACGTGGCACCAGGACACCCTAGACCTCAGTTCGATGATCGACTTTGTGGTCGTGTCGTCAGACTTGGGGCCACATGTCTTGGACACTCAGGTGAAGAGAGGGGCGGAGTTGTCAACTGATCACCACCTGGTGGTGAGTTGGCTTTGATGGTGGGAGAGTATGTCGCTCAGGCCTGGGAGGCCCAAATATATTGTGAGGGTCTGCTGGGAACGTCTGGCAGAAGTAACTTCAACTCCCACCTCTGGCAGAACTTCGACCACATCCAGAGGGAGGTTGATGACATTGAGTCCAAAAGGGCCATGTTCCGTGCCTCTATTGTTGAAGCGGCTGACCAGAGCTGTGGCCGTAAGGTGGTCGGTGTCTGTCATGGCGGCAATCCTCGAACCCGATGGTGGACACAGACAGTGAGAGATGCCGTCAAGCTGTGTAAGGAGTCCTGTGGGACTCTGGAGTTAGCTAATAGGTACCGACAGGCCAAGCGGAATGCGGCTTCTGTGGTTGCTGAGGCAAAAACTCGGGCGTGGGAGGAGTTTCGGGAGGCCATGGAGAACGACTTTCAGATGGCTTCAAGGAGATTGTGGTCCACTATCCGGCGTCTCAGGAGGGGGAAGCAGTGCAGTGTCAACAACGTAAATGGTGGGGATGGTGCGCTGCTGACTTCATCCTGAAACGCTGTGGGAGTACTTTGAAGACCTCCTCAATCCCACTAACATGCCTTCCAATGAGGAATCAGAGCCTGGGGACTCGGAGGTGGGCTCCCCCATCTCTGGGACTGAGGTCACCAAGGTGGTCAAAAAACTCCTTGGTGGCAGAGCCCAGGGGGTGGATGAGATACGCCCGGAGTTCCTCAAGGCTCTGGATGTTGTAGGACTGTCTTGGTTGACATGCCTCTGCAACATCACATGGACATCGGGGACAGTGCCTCTGGATTGGCAGACCGGGTTGGTGGTCCCTCTCTTTAAGTTGGGGGACTGGAGGGTGTGTTCCAACTACAGAGGGATCACACTCCTCAGCCTCCCTGGAAAAGTCTATTCAGGGGTCCTGGAGAGGAGGGTCCGTCGGATAGTTGAACCTCGGATTCAGGAGGAATAGTGTGGTTTTCATCCTGGTCGTGGAACAGTAGACCAGCTCTACACCCTTAGCAGGGTCCTGGAGGGTGCATGGGAGTTTGCCCAACCAGTCTACATGTGTTTTGTTGACTTGGAAAAGGCGTTCGACCGTGTCCCTCGGGGAATCCTGTGGGGGGTGCTCCGGGAGTAAAGGGAACCGGATACCCCTGATAAGGGCTGTTCCCTGTACAACCGTTGTCAGAGCTTGGTCCGCATTGCTGGTATTAAGTTGAACCTGTTTCCAGTGAGAGTTGGACTCCACCAGGGCTGCCCGTTGTCACCGATTTTTGTTCATAACTTTTATGGTTTTTAAGCAATACTTTGGTTTTCTTTTCAAATGCTAACAACATGCAAGTTATACTTTTGTGTGCTACTGTGCGCTGCTAAGGACTGTGTTTGCATCCAGAGTTTATCTCTGCCATTTTTGCGCGTTGCTGAGGGCATAAGCTCTACCCCCTGTCCCCACATAAGCCTAAGTTGGTGAAGATGTTATGTTTATGTTACATTGGTTTCAGCTTTCCAAATGTCTCTTGTTCAGTGATCAAGGGTATGGAAGAGATCTAGGAAAGGATGATTTAACTCTGGGAGGGGCTTACCCACTTTCCCAACCTTCACAACACATCTTATTTTACAAGTTCATGTAATATAACCAAGGAGGTCTTCATGCTGTTTTATGTATCTGCATTGCACATGTTGAAATAAGACACTATTTCCTTTTTATGTTTTCCTTTGAATATGAATGTACAAATGTAATGTGCTTCCCATTTTCCTTTGTAGCATCCAGCCTTCGTTGTAACCCTTAAAAATCTGCTATAAGAAGGCAAGGTAATATACTCTCTATCCCTGAGGATATGATGGTTAAATTCTCTTTCTGAGGGATCCCATATTTTACCAGTTGGATTGTGATCTAACTGTACATGCCAAACATTCCTACAGTATGCTTATTCCTGTGGCATTTCTGTTTGATGTTGTAATTGTGTAGTTTTGAGAACTTTCTGCTTAACCTGTATCTGGTGATGTAAAATTATCATGTCTATGTAGTGCCACCTGCAGCATTCATGCCATTTTCACCATTTTTGCTTTGTTTGCAGTTTGATTTATTTAAATCATTGTTGATTTATTTAAATCGCTGCATAATAAACATTTTTAAACAATGTACTTGTTATGGTTGCTGCCTCAGTATTTCCTTGGCCCTTATCATGTTTTCAATCTGCTTATCTGCATTTTTGTCTCTTGATATCAAATAGTTACTAAAGACTTCACAGCTGGCATTTGCACCCTATTATCTATAACTGAAGAATTAGTTCATGTTGCCATTTGTAGTTAATACATTTCTTTCTTGTGTATGTTTTGTGAACAAGGAAAATAAAAAGGTAAATTGCAAACATACAATACAATGTCTCTAATTACAGAGTATATAATATTCTGGAGAGTACAAATATAGTAGATACAAAAAATACAGCACCAACAGACACTTTACCTAGAGGAGGAAGTATCTAATGGAACTATTAAGATGAAGCGCAGCTTGAGCATAAAACTACAAACAAAGTTAGATTCCAAAAATAATGAGTATCAGAACAGGGTAAATGAGTGCATTTTTAAAGTGTAATTTGTAGCACCATAGCTGGTTCTGTTTTTTAAAGGATCCAGCATCCTGGTTGTAAATTCCATACCTGGTAAATGGAGCCCTCATGAGTGTTCTTTCGTTTATTGTATTATTCTCTTTAAATGGTGCATGAAAATGCTAGAAGGACAGATGCTCCTAAGACACTGGGGATGTGGTGCTAACAATCATATTATTGCCAAAGTCATTTAGTTGACAGGTTTTTTTCTGATTATAATGTTTTAAACAATAGCTAAACCTCCTAATCATAATTGTGTACAGTGATCTTCATAATGTTTCCTTTACTCCACATTTTAAAATTTCAAATCAAACAATTCATTCGAGATTAAAGTTCACATTGCAGACTTTAATTTAAGGGTATTTGCATACAATTCAGTCACACCATGTAGAAATGACACCACTTTTTATGCATGCATGGTCCCCCAATTTCAAGGCACCATAATGTTTGGAACATGGCAATTGTAGGTATATTGAAGCAGTCATATTTAGTACTCCTGCTATTTTCGGGGGCTTGTCCCTTAAGTTTTCTCTTCAGCATATGGAAGGCATGCATTTACAGTATATGCATATGTAATATGGGGAAGTGAAGGTCTGCTATACGGTTTGCAAACACTTTATGGACTGTCCTTTTCAATGCCAAAAGCAAAAAATTGACCAAAGAGACAAGAAAGGCAGTTTACAGCTTTCCTTGCAATGCATCCCCAGTGGTATATGTGGGACAAACCTCTAAAAGACTTGCAACATATATTTCAGGAACATCGCAGTGCTGTCAGAAGGAAGGACCCATGGTCTCTGATTTACATACATAAAGTTCCACTGGGCACACATTTAACTGGGACACTGTGAAAGAAAAATTCAGGGCCAATACTAAGAATGCCAGAAAGCTGGCTGAATCTTGGCTCTCTAGAAAACACCATTAACAGACACTTGGATTGAACCCAGCATATGCAGGCTTAAAAAGAAGAATATTAATATAATAAAAAAAAAGACTTTATGACCAACACCTTTTCAATCCCACCTTATTAATCTACACCAGGGGTGCCCACATTTTTTCGGCTTGCAAGCTACTTTTAAAATGACCAGGTTGAAATGATCTACCTACATTAAAAATGCTATATAAATATAGCATTAATATAAATATATATATTTCACTATATTTCACTTGCTCACAGATTCCTCTAACAAATGCCTCATCTGCCTTAGAGCCCTTGCAGCCGTCCTTTTCAGTTCCCGGTACAGACCGGAGTTGCCATCAAGCCGTGCACTGTGACTCCAGTAACACCAACACATCCCTCGGCAACCTTCAGGGTCTTTACACAGAAGGTCTTCCATATCAAATGAGAATTGGCAGTTGCACCCAAATCCCTAAATCCGTAAATTCTTCCTTGGTATGACGTTAACTACATCCAGCCCTGCAAGCAGTCCTCTAACTTGCTGGGAAGGCATGGTGGTTGGTGGCAGGATTAGCAATCCAGCCACTATTTATATTAAAAAACTTCACACAGCTCTGAGACAACAGAAAGGACTCCTTTCTGCTCTCTATGGGTGTAGGGCGGCTGCTTACAATATGATGATGATGGGGGAAGGCCCTCGGAAGCCCCATCTTTGGAAGATTCATTTTATTCGCAATTTTGCTTGGTGCTTGATGGGTAACACTCCTCTGGTCATGGGTGACTTCAGTGCAGCCACTGGCACTGACCAGGCTGGCTTTGAGGATTGTCTCATTCCCCATGGGTCTGGTGACTGTGGTAAAAGTAGATCCATGTTCCTTGACTTGGCAAAAGGTTAGGGGCTGTGAATTGCTGGATCCTGGTTCCAGCTCCCTGAGGTGCATTGTTGGACTTGGTACTTGAGGGCAGACACTGAAGGCTCTTGCAAAACTGCAGGGTTTATAGAAGTGCCCAATTTGTTAATTCTGAATTCTGACCACAGGCTTGTTGTTGCTACTCTGAAGATCCAGCTTAGGTGTCCAGTAAGTTACCACCTACTAGGAAAATGAGGCTGGACCTGGCCAGACTCCAAGATCAGGCTGTTTCTGATGAGTTAGCATGCCACGGTTCTGTCTATGCAATAATCCACGACAGACTTGGGTGTCGAAAGAAGCCTTATGACAACAAAGATTCACGTCTGATGAAAAGGTGAAGACGGTGTATTCGTGGCTCACAGCTCAGACTAAAACATTTTTTAGTGAAGAAATACGAAAGCTTGTTAACAGTATATATACAGTATATAGTAACAAGACAAGAGAGAGAAAAAGGTTTGGGGATCTACCCTGTATGTTGTAGGTCAAGTAGATCAATTGAACGAGTAATCAAAAAAGAGTCCCAATAGAAATGAATAGGGAGGAGAGGTGTTGGCTTGTATAGGTGGTGTGCAGAAGGAAGTGGGTTGATGTAGAAAGTGGTGGAAGTGAGGTGAGTAGTAGGGCATGGTCAGGACAGGAATGCGGAAGTTGATGCTGGTTTAGCTGGGTTTCCATTCTAATGAACTGTAGAAGAGGGAGAAAAGAGGTGAGTCTTATCCTCAGTTAAGCCCTTTGACTGCCTCCTATGTGCATGTGTGTGACCTATATACATACATAAGTAATAAATAAAATAAAATAAATATATATATAAATGAAATAAACAGAAATGAGCTCATGAATAGGTGGGCATTCCACCCTGTACAGTATACCTGAAATTAAGGCAAATTAAAATGTGTGTGTACAAACTCAAGTTCAAACTGGAACTGAGAAAACAAAACATGACATTTATATAGTCTGTAGATGTGAAGAGGATGGTACAGAGGACCAGAACTGGAAGTGACATTTTTTGGAGGAGGTACAAAGGGACGAGAAATGGAAGTCATGTCTTTAGAAGCCTTGTTCTTTTGATGTTCTGCAGAGGGAATAGAGGCAAAAGTGTCAGAGGACAGCACCAACCCCTTGGTCCGGCTTTTCTCCCGTGTGCATATTAAACTCCATAAAGGGAGCAAATGAATCGCATATCTTAAAATTGTTGTTTATTCCTAAACTTTTGATTCCTGCCAGGAATCATCATCATCAGAGGAAAAGATTAGACTTACAGGAACCCAAGGCAATATATAGCAAATAAGGAGGAGAGGATATTTAGCTGATCGGGGTGGATTGATGAGATGGGGTTCGGAGCGTGTTGGTCATTGCGTCTTATTTATTATATCCATGTTCTTTTCAAGCCTGCATATACCGGTCCATGTGCAAATGTCAGTTAAAAGCGTTTTTATTGAATAGCTACGTTTCAGCCAGTTCTGACACTTTTAGGAATAGCCTTGAATTTTACTTGTACTGAGTCCCATTTAAATTTGTGTCTGGTTGAAGTTATATGTGTTTGTGGATTTCCAACTACAAATACGCTAACCTTGTTATAGACCTTCACTTCCACACATATATAGATATATAAAAAAGTTTAAATCATTTAATTCTTCCTAAATTCTTTATAAATGCTTTCTAGCTATGTACTGTAATTAACTGCATTTTTGACTATTTTTCCATAATGTTGATCATAATTTTTGCTTTTTTACCTCATCAGTTGAGGTTTTGTACATTTAATTAGTTTATCCTGTTATTTTTGTCACACATGCAGAGTACGGTGAAATTCTTACTTTCTTGTGCTTATCAATATGGAAATACTAATTAAAAACAGTTGTCTGAGTCCTCTTTTTACTACTATTAATGGACTGTTGGCCGATCATAATACTTAATTCAATGTATTAATGTCCCACTTGCTTCAGTGCACCAGCGTTTCTGCATATTTTTTTCCTTTCTTTTCTAAGGTAACTCTTCTTGTTGTTTTAGGATTAAGATTGATAATATCTGCAAGATTTTAACATCAATATTTTCTATGCAGTAACCTGGAAAGGATCTTTAAACTCTTACTGGTTGTTTTTTTTTTTTTTTTTTAAAAATGAATTCCTTCAGTATTTACTGTATAGTAGAAATTTTGGCAGTTTACAATCATTTCAAGTTTACAATAAATTAATAATTTATTCAGATTCACTTTTGTGCCAATCAAATGCAAAAAATGTCCTACACAATGAAAAAAAGTTTACTTCTTAATCAAGATTCTCATGAACAGCAGTCAGTGCTTTTCCAAATTAATGCTTTATCTGAGTGCAGAGAGACATTTCTAAAATATGTTTTTCTATTAAAAAGCAACCACTCAGTGTGTTATTTGAGTGGGGATCATTTTTTTTGTCTAGTTCAGTGATAACTGAAATACATTTTTGATTTTAGTTATAGTTGATGTCAGAAAAGAAGTGTTGGTCATATTCCTTCCAAACTTTAAACATTCTGAATCTTATGTATCTTTGAATGAAGCTGCTTTTAAGGCTAATATGTTTTGTTCTATTTGGAATTTGGGCATTTAATATTTTTTCCTGAATATATCCAATATTCTAATCAGTTCTTATTGGCATTGAGGGTTTTTAGTGATGTAAACAATGTCTCAGTACAGTATGATCAGTATAATTACATAACACCCTCCTAATATGTTGAAGTCTTCCTGTGCAGTTTTCTACTTAGAGTTGATTTGAAGATGCCTTAAGTGACAGCTTTCTGCATTTTGGTACAGTTAAGAACTTAAGCCAAAAATCTATCGAGAGCTTCTTGTAGAAAGTATGGAGAAAATGTCAAATGTCTGATTTGAGTAGCTGTTTGCTGCATGAGTTCACAGATTTCATAGTATGCATGTATTCTATTTTTGTTTTGCTTTTATTTTTTGTTCTTAAATGGTATCCTTTATTCTTACTTTTCATCTTTTTCATGCCCATCCTTGTTTTTATTTTATTTATTTTTTTTGTTTCCTTTTCTTGGTTGGATGCCTGTGTGTGTTTAACCCACTCCCTGTCCAGTCCTGGAGTTTGAACTGCGGAAAGCCAAGGACACCATTCAGGCCCTCCGTGCCAACTTGACTCAGGCAGCAGGTGCCGTACAATATACTTTTACTTCTTCAGTCTTTCTGCTTTGAACACTACTCCCATGCTTGTGTCACTGATTGTCAGATGCGTGCAAACAGCTGTGTTTTCTTATTGCAGAGAGTGAAGTTCCTATGCAGGAACGAAAGAATTACAAATCAAGTCCTGAAATTCAGGTAAGTACAATATTCATGTCTTCTTTTTGAAGCTTGAATTTATTTATTTATTTTTTTTATTTGGCCACAAAAATATATTTAAACTAGCAAGAGCTGCTTCTCCATGTAATACGTTTAAAAATGAATTACTTGTAACCTGTTTAAACTTTAAAAAGACAATTCCATATCGGTTATTGCTGTAAAGTTTGAAAAATCTTTGTACATTTGCTGTTGCAGCAGACAGAAGGAGATATTTTGATACTGACAGTTTCCCCTTGGTATTTAATTTGTGTTATTAAACTGCACATGTATACATTATTTACAATGACAAATTTCATCCAATAAGTCTCTCTATGCATTTCAAATTCATATGTAACTTAACATTCTAATTGGAAATCATTACATTTATTGTACTGTCATAGAAAATAGAGTAATATCATAATAAGATGCTGTTTGACATGCACTTCATTTAATACTGAGATGATATTGTGAGTCTGTTCTCAGTTAAATACAATATATACAATATCCATTTGTCTCATATATTTTAAAGAAACAATATCTTGAGAGTTAAACACTTGTAAATTTTATATGGCAATCATGAATTTAAAGATCTTTTTTAAAAGTCTTCCAGCTCTTTTTCCCATAAGCCCTTCATTCATTTATTATCCTGATATTAGTCTTTTGTAGCATAGGATATAAATAGGAATGGCAGCCTGAAGAGCAATGCAGGAGCAAAGTGCCATTTTATTGCAGGTCTCATTCACACCAGTACAGAGTTCTCATTTAGTTTCACCATTCAGTCTGACTGCATGTCTTTGTGCATATTGAATGTAAATATGTATTGCCTTGTCATGTTGTATTGTTTGTTGCATTATTGTCTCTGATTTTTATATTGTAACAAAGATAAGTCTCTTACCTGTTAGTTTCAAATATTGTCATAAACTTTGTATATTTAATGCCTTTTGATAAGTTGCTTTGGCGTATTGACAGAACTGACAAAAACTGAAATAAAAATGTGCTTGTTTATCTGTACTTTCATGTTCACATGCATAGGAAAAGAGAAATATCTGGTCTTCTACAGCTACTCTTGTTATAGTACATAAACTGTAGTAACCAATTTCCCATTCAGGTAGCTGATAACCTGCACCCTTAAGTTGGTGACTTGGTTTTTTCTTGCTTCCTGGTTACCTAAGTGGTAAACCTTTGTTTCATATGATTTTGTTTTTCTCACCTATAGGTAATGCTTCAGATCTCTTCACAGTCTTCCCCCTATTTAAAATTCATTATTCTAATTAATTCTTTGTGAAACATTTTTTTTGTTGACTTTTGATGCTGTTACAATTTGAATGATTATTCTACAGTCGTATTGTAATATTTCTTTACAGGAGCCCATCAAATCTCTTGAGAAAAGAGCACTGAACTTTCTTGTTAATGAGTATTTGTTGAAAAATAATTATAAACTCTCATCAATTACATTTTCAGATGAAAATGATGATCAGGTAAGATTTTAAGTTTACATAATATTTAACTTATTGTAATCAAGTCAGCACATTGACTTAAATGCAGAGAGAAGAAAATCAAATTCATTTAAGAAAAAAGAATGCTATTGTAAGTCAGACATTCTTAGTCATACTAGTCAACTTTAGAAGGTCCATCCATCCATTATCCAACCCGCTATATCCTAACTACAGGGTCATGGGGGTCTGCTGGAGCCAATCCCAGCCAACACATGGCACAAGGCAGGAAACAAATCTTGGGCAAGGCGCCAGCCCACCGCAGGGCGCACACACACACACCAAGCACACACTAGGGACAATTTAGAATCGCCAATGCGCATAACCTGCATGTCTTTGGACTGTGGGAGGAAACCGGAGTACCCGGAGGAAACCCACGCAGACACGGGGAGAACATGCAAACTCCACTCAGGGAGGACCCGGGAAGCAAACCCGGGTCTCCTAACTGGAAGACAGCAGCACTACCGCTTTGGCACCGTGCCTCCTTTTAGACGGTCTACATTGTATTAAATTGCACATGTTGAACATGATTGTCTTTTTACCACCCGATTGTATGCTTTTATTAGTGTATGCTAAATATTAGTATTGAGAATTAACAAAATTAATATAGATTGTAGTTTTTTTCCCCCTTAATCTTGCAACAATTAACTGAGTTACATGGTTTTGAGAATGTTATATTAGGAAAGATTAATTTCTCAATTTGTGTTGGCTAGGGCCACCGTGTAATATTTAGAGCACTTGCCAACAAATAATGTCATCTTAAAGTGGTTTTCCATTGCTGTTTGAGACCAATAGTACATTTTGGGGAAATACACATTGGACTAACCACTCTAATGCACAATGGATTGCAGTAACGAGATGGCAGCCTGGTGTGGTATAGCTAGACAAGTAGTGGCCCATTTTAAATTAATAATCCTGCCCAGAGGAGGTGCAGGCTCCAGTTGGTTGCAGAAGTGTGTTTCGCTCAGCTGTTAATTGGGGAACTGGCTTACCATGACACATACTTGTGTGGAGGCAGGCGGTCCAGTCAGTCAGTTCAATGATGCTATGGAAGGAGTGGCTCCTCGTGCCTGTACCCAGTTAGGAAGCAGAGGATAAAAGAGCTTGCATGGGACAGAATGGTGGAGAATCAGGAGAAAGGAAAGGAGAAAAATGGAAGAAGAAAAGAAAGGAGGTTAAAGATAGGAGCTAACAGAAAGGCAGGAGTGAATGAGAGCCGGTGCAAGACGAGAGGAAGCAGGCGGAATGGAATGGAGTCTCAGGAAGAAGCATGTGGCCAGCGCTTAGAAGGGTTCTGATGGATCACTCCTGTTGAGCGACCATGTATCAGGAGTGACAGTTATGTTCAGGGTGTGCTCTCGCCAGGAGGAGCCAGCAGTTGACAGTGGTGGGAGGATAGCGCACTCTCGCCGGGAGGAGCCAGCGAATGGCAGTAGTGTGAGCAGAGTAGGGCTCGGTGGCTCCCTGTGGAATGCTGTGGGATTGGCAGCAGGGACACAGGCCAGAATAAAAGGTTGTCTGCACCTGTTGGATTAACTTCTTTCCATGCTGTGGTGCCTGATCAGGGTAAGACAGAGAGACGTCAGTTTTAAAAGGAAGGCACCAGAGCTTAGAATAGTAAAGGACAGTTCCTGAATGTCGTCTTAACTTTTAACATTTTAATGGATTTATTTATTGAGATTTTTAACCTCCACAGACACTTTTTTATGGATTATTTACTTATTGAAATTTTGCACTGTACTTGGTTTTGAAAATCATTAATTTTGACTGTTTTTAATCTAAGAATTGGAGCACTTTTGCACCTACTCCTTTGGTTTGTGTGTTGTGTCTTCATCTGCTAGCTCATCCCTTGAGTACATTATCAGCAGTAGTGGGTTCAAGAAGCTCCTTAGAAGCATCTGGTAGCGTGGGGCCGACTTGCACTGTCACACCAGGGCATTGTACATTACGCATTGCTTTAATTCTAAATGCACAGTTTAAATATTTTAAATGTTTCATATTTAAAATGAATTTTAATCATGAAATAATAACGGTGTAAAATAAGTCTTTCATTTTTTATTAAAGTCATGCAACTAAATATCTGATTTAGTTAGAAAGTTTTACTTGTTATACGCCAGTTCTTTTTATTGAGAAAATAAAATAGATTTTTAGAGTCCATTTTTACAATAAATTTTGAAAAAGGAAGACATTTCATTCTGCACAACTTTCCCGCCCAATGAACTCAAGCCTGTATTCACTTAAGATATTAGTTGTTTACAGTACAGGGATGTTTGTAGCAGAATTTATTATAAGCTTGTTTTTTGTTTGGTGTTTTAATTTTTGTAATTATAACTTCTTTTGTAATACAGTATGCAGGTTTTTGTATTTATATCTATTCATCTTTTGGGGAGTGTTAAGCTTTAGTTTTATGTTGCTAAACGTTGACTTAGTTGTTGTTACTAAGTATGAACACACACACACACACACACACACACTCTTACTTTTTGAGGTACTGAAAAATTTAAGACAGTCAAATAATAATTAGAAAAGGAATTCTAGAACCTGATTAAAATGCTATGATAAAGCCAGATGTGGAGTACTTTAACTAAAAATAAGCTCTTTTAATAATTTTGTGTCCTTTTTACTTATGACTGTTTTACGGCATTGCAAAAAGGCTTATATAGTTGTAGTTTGCAGAGTGTCAGTTTTTTTAGCTGCATTCATATCTGATCACTAATGTATAATTTGACCTTTCCTGCAGATTTCTTCAAAATAACATGCCTATTTTGATTATTTTACAGAGTATTATATTTTTATGTTTTTTAATAAATACAGAAAAATACATTTTTGTGTCCTGTATTTTTATTATGGCAATAGTTATGCTGATTTCCTCTAATTTTTGTTTTTATAGGACTTTGAGCTATGGGATGATGTTGGATTGAATATTCCAAAGCCACCAGACCTGTTACAGCTTTATCGAAACTGTGGGAACCATGTTATTTCTTCTAAAGGTGTTGTGGACATTGCTGTAGGAGTAGAGATAGAAGACCTTCAGCCACCCTGCATCAGTAATCAGGATTCATTTCCCAAAGAGCAAGTGCAGGTATGGAAATGCACAACTGCTAAAAAAAATCATTTTAATCATTAGCATTTGAATCCCACAGAAATAAGTGCTGTTAGCTGAAATCCTAAACCGAGAATTTACCTATTATCTGTGCGTCCTTTTGCATTTTCTCCTGGTACTTTTTTTTTTTTTTCTCACATATCATAGAGGTGTGCTGGCTACTCAAAACGTCTCAGCATTAGTGAATGGAGTGTATATGTGTCATCAGACATAAAATAAAAAGGTAGTCCATCCAGGGTTGCATCCTGTCTTGCATCTTTAGTTTAGCACAAAACCATAGATAAAGTGGGTTTAGAAAATGAATGAATGATCACCAGTTGCACTTCATTTCTTTTATTGGTTTTATTTTATTACAAAAACATAGGTTTTTGTATTGCTAGTTTTCTATAAATATTTGGAAGAAAGCATGTGAATTTTTGAAAATGGGCAGTTTTGATTATGTGTAAAATTTCTTACTCTTGTAAGACGGTTTAAAATAGGAACCTTGTTTTCCATAACAAAATTTGTTCTTGACTGGAAAAACAAACCATTAGTTTATGTCCTTTAAAAGATACGTTATTTTCAGAAGATGAAATAAATGTGTTAGACTTTGTATACATTCTTAAACAACAAATGTCAAGTGTTTAGCAGCACTTTGGTCACTGGGCTTTTGCCATTCATTTCCTGTGATCTTAATCTGAAGGTGGCATAAAATTTACAATAGGAACAACAGCGTGTTTGTCTTGTATGTTTATTGCTTCTGTATGTATCTATCTCTAAAGCTTTCCCTGTCGCCAAGTACAAATAAGATCCACTTTTGTGCTCTCATAATGACGGACCTTGGTAATAAATGAGTTGAGGTTGATATTAATTAAAAAATTTAAAGTTTGCTAATACAAAACAATAGCACCGATATCTCTACATCCTTAACCAGTTAGCATTGTTGAATGAATAATCAGCCAGCCAGCCTTCTTCAGGTCTTACCCACATTATATCCAACAGTCAAGAATGATCAAGACTTTATGCAGTGCCAGTTTCATCACTCACTTTTCATAGTTACCTGCACAGTTATTAGATATCATTTGCCTTGTAACATCCTAACCTATAAGGCATTAAACGGTCTAGCCCCCGCCTATTTGAGTGTCTTGCTCCATTGTCACAATCCCCCTCGTGTTCTTAGATCCACAGATCAGCTGCTCCTAACCGTTCCCAAGGCACGTTTTAAAGCTCGTGGTGAAAGGGCTTTCTCCGTCTGTGCACCCAGGCTCTGGAACTCCCTGCCCTTAGTGGTTAGGGAAGCCGCCAGTCGCCACATTCAAATCTCGCCTAAAAACGCACTTCTTCACATTGGCTTTTAATTCTTAACCTGTTTCATTTTCCACTTGTCTTTTGCTATTTTCTCTATTTTATTTGGTCCCTTGACCTGTTTTTAGTATCTCTGTTTTAATTCTCTCTTAATGTTTATTTTTAATATTTTGCTTTTAGTCCTGCTTGTTGTAACTGTACAGTGCTTTGGTCAGTTGTAATGCTGTGTTTTTAAGCGCTCAACAAATAAATATGGTATGGTATGGTATGACTTGTCTCACTTTTTTTTTTTTACCTAGCAAGCTTTCTTTCATGATATTGTTTTGAAAGTATTCAATAAATTAATAGCAAACTGTCATTATTCAGTGCATTATTTACATAAACTGAACATTGTTTCCTGATTTAGTTCAAGAAATGAAAGTGTTTATTTGTGCATATCTCTCTACTTCCAGCAAACAGCAGTCATCGAAGAGCTTGAATACCAGATAAGTCTTTTGAACAGTGATAAGCAGTCTTTGGCTGAGCAGATGAAAAAGCTTCAAAGGTAATCTGTGACTTTGAAAGTCTGTTTTTGGTTTCAGCATAAAATTATATTTCATAGTATTCAGTTTGAATTAAACTTAGAGCCATATGTATTATCTACTTATTTTTCAACCTAAACTCACTCCTCATTTTATCAATTACATGTATAATGTAATCCGTGAATTACTACAGTTATTAGAATTAGAATGTCTGGAAGATGACTTTAGCAGTAAATATCACATTTTTGATGTATCTATAAATTCAGAGAAATAACACAAAAAAAATGTAAATTCTTTTTTTCAGTATGAGGAATGCAGTCACTTGTGCAACATTAATATTATTTCTCCTTTCATCTTATTTTTTACTTACAAGGATTTTTTTTTTCTGTTTTAACATAATGTGTGTGTTATATATATTAGAACATAAGCAGTATCAATACTTACAGAATATCTGGCTTAAGTTATGGACAGTCTGTATATAATTAAGTTCATTATAGCCAGATATGTTCACAAAAATGTTTTTTTTTGTTTTGCCGAATAAGATTCTTTAAACTTGTTTTAAAATATGTAACTATTGTGAAATAGATTTTTTATATATGAAAAGCAACTAGGCTCTGAATGTTCTTTTAAAGACACCAAATGACAGATGGAACAATACCTCATTTCAAAGTAAATTGTAATTTTTTGTGAAAATTTCCTGCTAAAGCAAACAAACTAGAAGGTAGGCTTAAATGGTGTAGAGGTAATTATCCTCAACATTTAAGGCACTTCTATTATGTCCATAGCAAGAAATTGATTTTATTTCTGCTTGTGGAATTTTCTTTTGTCTACTTTTTTGAAATATCTAGCATATATATGAAGTCAGTGCGGCTGCGGGAAGGGCAGAATAAAGGTACATTTTTATTCTCACACTGAAAAAAGAATATTAGCTGTGTCTTCACATGGCTTTTATTGGAGCTGACTTTTTTTTATTGAGGATGAATGACTAAAGATTAAAATATCAAAATGTTTTCAGAAACATTGCAGCTTTAAGAAAATGCTCCCAGATTCACTGTCCTCGTCTTCTACATTTAGCAGGACGTTGACTCTAAACACACTACCAATGCAATCAAGACAATTCAGAAAAGAGAAAAATCTAATACTGGTCAAGCTAATCTCATTTAAATTAAACAAACAAACAAAAAAAAAAAAAAGAGCTGTAAATGGCTACAGCCATCCCAAAATGTAAAACAGTGTTGTGTTACAATATGTCAAGTCACAGGTCTGACATATTTTATGCTGCTATCCATCCATCCATCCATCCTCTTCCGCTTATCCGAGGTCGGGTCGGGGGTAGCAGCTTAAGCAGAGAAGCCCAGACTTCCCTCTCCCCGTCCACTTCTTCCAGCTCTTCCGGGAGAATCCCAAAGGCGTTCCCAGGCCAGCCGGGAGACATAGTCCCTCCAGCGTGTCCTGGGTCTTCCCGGGCCTCCTCCCGGTTGGACGTGCCCGGAACACCTCACCAGTGAGGCGTCCAGGAGGCATCCTGATCAGATGCCCGAGCCACCTCATCTGACTCCTCTCGATGCGGAGGAGCAGCGGCTCTACTCTGAGCCCCTCCCGGATGACTGAGCTTCTCACCCTATCTTTAAGGGAAAGCCCAGACACCCTGCGGAGGAAACTCATTTCAGCCGCTTGTATTCGCGATCTCGTTCTTTCGGTCACTACCCATAGCTCATGACCATAGGTGAGGGTAGGAGCGTAGATCGACTGGTAAATTGAGAGCTTTGCCTTACGGCTCAGCTCCTTTTTCACCACGACAGACCGATGCAGAGCCCGCATCACTGCGGATGCCGCACCGATCCGCCTGTCATCTCACGCTCCATTCTTCCCTCACTCGTGAACAAGACCCCAGATACTTGAACTCCTCCACTTGGGGCAGGATCTCTCCCCAACCCTGAGAGGGCACTCCACCCTTTTCCGCTGAGGACCATGCTCTGGATTTGGAGGTGCTGATTCTCATCCCAGCCGCCACACTCAGCTGCGAACCGATCCAGAGAGAGCTGAAGATCACGGCCTGATGAAGCAAACAGGACAACATCATCTGCAAAAGCAGTGACCCAATCCTGAGTCCACCAAACCGACCCCTTCAACACCCTGGTTGCGCCTAGAAATTCTGTCCATAAAAGTTATGAACAGAATCGGTGACAAAGGGCAGCCCTGGCGAGTCCAACTCTCACTGGAAACGGGCTCGACTTACTGCCGGCAATGCGGACCAAGCTCTGACACCGGTTGTACAGGGACCAAACAGCTGTTATCAGGGGGTTCAGTACCCCATACTCCCGGAGCACCCCTCCACAGGATTCCCCGAGGGACACGGTCAATGCCTTTTCCAAGTCCACAAAACACATGTAGACCGTGGGCAAACTCCCATGCACCCTCCAGGACTCTGCTAAGGGTGAAGAGCTGGTCCACTGTTCCGACCAGGATAAAACCACACTGTTCCTCCTGAATCCGAGGTTCACTATCCGGCGGACCCTCCTCTCCAGAACCCCGAATAGACTTTTCCAGGGAGGCTGAGGAGTGTGATCCCTCTATAGTTGGAACACACCCTCCGTCCCCTTTTAAAGAGGGGACCACCACCCCGTCTGCCAATCCAGAGGCACTGTCCCGATGTCCATGCGATGTTGCAGAGACGTGTCAACCAAGACAGTCCTACAACATCCAGAGCCTTAAGGAACTCCGGCGATCTCATCCACCCCGGGGCCCTGCCACCAAGGAGTTTTTTGACCACCTCGGTGACTTCAGTCCCAGAGATGGGAGAGCCCACCTCAGAGTCCCCAGGCTCTGCTTCCTCATTGGAAGGCATGTTAGTGGGATTGAGGAGGTCTTGAAGTACTCCCCACCGACCCACAACCCCGAAGTCAGGTCAGCAGCGCACCATCCCCACCATATACGGTGTTGACACTGCACTGCTTCCCCCTCCTGAGACGCCGGACGGTGGACCAGAATCTCCTCGAAGCCGTCCGAAAGTCGTTCTCCATGGCCTCTCCAAACTCCTCCCATGCCCGAAGTTTTGCCTCAGCAACAACGAAGCCAGCGTTCCGCTTGGCCTGCGGTACCTATCAGCTGCCTCCAGAGACCCACAGGACAAAAAAGTCCTATAGGACTCCTTCTTCAGCTTGACGGCATCCCTCACCACCGGTGTCCACCAGCGGGTTGGGGATTGCCGCCGACAGGCACCGACCACCTTGCGGCCACAGCTCCGGTCAGCCGCCTCAACAATAGAGGCACGGAACATGGCCCATTCGACTCAATGTCCCCACCTCCCTCGGGGCGTGGTTGAAGTTCTGCGGAGGTGGGAGTTGAAGCTACTTCTGACAGGGGACTCTGCCAGCCGTTCCCAGCAGACCCTCACAACACGCTTTGGGCCTACCAGGTCTGACCGCATCTTCCCCACCATCGAAGCCAACTCACCACCAGGTGGTGATCAGTTGACAGCTCCGCCCCTCTCTTCACCCGAGTGTCCAAGACATATGGCCAAAGTCCGGCGACACACCACAAAGTCGATCATCGACCTGAGGCCTAGGGTGTCCTGGTGCCAAGTGCACATATGAACACCCTTATGCTTGAACATGGTGTTCGTTATGGACAATCCATGACGAGCACAGAAGTCCAATAACAAAACACCGCTCGGGTTCAGATCGGGGGGGCCATTCCTCCCAATCACGCCCTTCCAGGTCTCACTGTCATTGCCCACGTGAGCATTGAAGTCTCCCAGCAAAACGAGGGAATCCCCAGAAGGTATGCCCTCTAGCACCCCTCCAGAGACTCCAAAAAGGGTGGATACTCCAAACTGCTGTTCGGCGCATACGCACAAACAACAGTCAGGACCCTTCCCCACCCGAAGGCGGAGGAGGCCACCCTCTCGCCCACCGGGTAAACCCCAATGCACAGGCTCCAGTCGGGGCAATAAGTATGCCCACACCTGCTCGGCCTCTCACCGGGGCAACTCCAGAGTGGTAGAGAGTCCAGCCCCTCTCAAGGAGATTGGTTCCAGAGTCCAAGCTGTGCGTCGAGGTGAGTCCGACTATATCTAGCGGAACCTCTCACCTCGCGCACTAGCTCAGGCTCCTTCCCCTTTAGAGAGGTGACATTCCACGTCCCAAAAGCCAGTTTCTGTAGCCGAGGATCAGACCGCCAAGGTCCCGCCTCCGGCCACCACCCAACTCACACTGCACCCAACCTCCTTGGCCCCTCCCATAGGTGGTGAGCCCATGGGAGGAGGACCCACGCTACCTCTTGGGCTGTGCCCGCTGAGCCCCATGGGTGCAGGCCTGGCCACCAGGCGCTCGCCATCGAGCCCCACCCCCAGGCCTGGCAAGGGAAAACGTCGTCCACAGTTTTTATTCTTCATTGGAGGTTTGTTGAACCGTTCTTTGTCTCATCCCTCACCTTGGACCAGTTTGCCTTGGGTGGCCCTACCAGGGACATAAACTCCCAGACAACATAGCTCCTAGGATCATTGGGACACGCAAACCTCTCCACCACGATAAGGTGACGGTTCAAGGAGGTGCTGCTATTGTTTATTTAATTAAGTCTACTTATTTGGCAAGAGCAATAATGGTATTAATTAAATACTGTTCCTAACCACTAATATTATAATTATTTTTAATTTGTATCTATTATCTTTTATTTTTTCAGTGAGATTGAATTCCTCAAAAATAACCACCTCATGTCTACTTTAACTGTGTTGGAATCAGGGAAGCATGCATTGGACCAAGTGCTTCAAACTGTTCCAGTGGGTAATGGACAATATCTAGAAATCACAGGCTCAGACACTGTCGACAGGACTCTACCCCAAGAAAATTGTGCTAATTCTTTAGTGTCAAACAGTACAGCAGACTCTGAATGCCCTTCTACAGAAACACAGTCGCCACACTACACAAATATAAGACATCAGACAACAATGAGTAAAGAACCTGTACAGTTTGATAAATCAAACAGGTAAACCTTTTCAGTTTTGCTTTTTACCTGTGATTGTCTATTTTTATTTTCACATTAATAATATATGAGGCTAGGGATCAGCACTGGCATTCGGAAGGTTGCTGGGTCGAATCCCGTAAATGCCAAAAGGGACTCTGCTCTGTTGGGCCATTGAGCAAGGCCCTTAACCTGCAATTGTTGAGCGTTTTGAGTAGTGAGAAAAGTGCTATACAAATGCAAAGAATTATTATTAATTAATTATTATGCAGCTGAATATAACATTTTGCTTTCCTGGTAATCTTTTAGTTTCTTTTTAAAGTACCATTGTAGACTATCCCTCTCAATTATGACATCATTTTTACAAACTGATCACGGTAATGCATTACCTAGTATTTCTGCTTCCCATCTCCAGGAAGCCTAGTTTGAATTCCTATCCTGTTACTGTCAGTGGTAAGTGTGCATGTTATCTTCATATCTGAGTTTTTTCCCAGGGACTAAAGTTTTGCAAACATACTCCTAAGTTGTGCATTTTAAATTAATGGTGGACTTCAAATTGGATCTATTCTTGTAAGCAAATAAGGGTGAGCTTGAGTGCACTCTGTGATGGACTGGACCTTCAAGTTCTGGTTCTTGTAATACTTGAAGGGAGACCTACAGTATAGCCCCCACATACCCTCAGGTCCTTGAAGTAATTGGCACAATTTCATTGGCTCTGGAGTTGCACACTGCACCCTACTCAATCCTATATGTGTCAAAAATAGTTCTGCTTCCTGATGTGTGTTTCAATTTAATGTGGAAAATTTCAGGATGTTGTCCTTGTGAAATATACCCCGATTTCCCTGTAACTCTGTAAATTTTAAGAAAAAGAACAGCATACAAATTAACATTGGTGAATTTTCTCTATTTGTCTTCTTTTGAAGTGGTTCTAACATGTTAATCTTTTATTTGCTGTTTCAATTAACACAACAGAGTTCATCTAAATGAGCTTAAAATAATGAAGGCAATTAAATGAACATGTAGTACAGTAGAACCTCAACTTTTGCAAGTGAAATTTGGGCAAAATAAATATTATGCAAAGTGGTTAAAGAACATCATAAAGAGGAAAAGAATAGCCAAAATAAAAATCTTCATGGTACATGGTAATGTTATTTCTTACATGGTGCAGTTTCGGTATGGCAGTGTAGTGCAAGAAAGGGGTAGATACATACCACCATTTCTCTCATTCTATTTCAGTTACTATAGCATGAGAAGAAGTGAGACATGCTCCTTCATTTATTGTTTTGCATCACCTTGGCAAAAATCATGTTTTCTTTTTGAGAACAGATTCAGTTTTTAAAAATTTGTTTTCTGTTGTGCATATTACTTTAGTTTATATACCTAGGAGACAGAATTATCACAGTTGCTTTGTAAAGCTCATTTTTAAAAAATAATAAAATCCTGTAAATTTTAACTTAAGAAGTATAATTAGAGGTGTAAATTCTGATGGAAAACAACAAATATTCATTCATTTTATGTAAACTGACCAAACTGATTACTCTCTGTCCCCCTCTATCTATCTCTTTATACACAGGAAACTGTCTCCTGCATTCCATCAAGCACTGCTGTCCTTCTGTCGCATGTCAGCTGACAGTCGTTTAGGCTCTGAGGTAAGATGAATATTCATGAATGAGACCTTAATAAACCTGTAATTGTCAGCCTGTTAAGAAGGTAAAAAAAATTATTGCGAGCTTTTGATGGCACAAAAAATCAACAGCTTAAATATTAAATTTCTTTCCATCATGTTAGCAAATACCTTCCTCTACATATTACTTACTGTGTATTAATCAAAATTGTGTACTTGTCATTTTGGTGTTAAAACAACAGGCAATAATCTTCGCCCAAAACGTATGTGGCAAGGGATCTCACATATTTCTTTCAGGACTTCACAGATGATACATTTTTTGTTTATTTTTATATTTTTACTGTTATGGTGGTGGCATCACTATTATCTATTTGTCTTTATAAGTGACTAACTGGGAGAATGGCTCATACAAATGGATGTAAGTGATGGACAGAGATATTTTTAAACATTATTTTATCTCTTGAATGGAGTGACAATGAGAAATCACAAGCATAAATGTTTAACCATATCTCAACAGAGGAAAAGTAGATAAATTTTCCTCTAGTATGCTAACATTTGGGACTTTGTTTCAAAAGATGCAAGTACAACTCCGGCATTAAAGGTGAGCATTTCATACAGATGCTTGTCTTTGTGTGCTGTAGAAACATTAGTATGGTTCTGTGATGCTGTCCAAGGAAGGTATTACAGCCACAACTGCTGTGATTCTGTGTAAGGTGAAGGCAGTTTTTGTAATTTTGTTTTTCATATTTTGTCTGTATAATGTGTGTTCTGTATCGGAAGTTTCCAGTATATGGAGTAAAATTTACTTAGATACTTTATTAATCCCAAGGGGAAATTCCCATATATATGTGTGTATGTATATATTTATTATATTTATTCTAATATATTTCTATTATAATAAATATATTATATTTATATATTATATTTAATATTATTATAATATTTATTATAGTGTGTGTGTATATGTATATATATATGTATATACAGTATATTTATATATGTATATGTGTATATATGTGTATATATGTGTATATATGTATATATATGTGTATAAACCGCTGAAGAAAACATACATTATATAATTAAGAAGGCAGCGAAACAATTAGAAGCGAGCGACATACAAATAAAACCATATTCAGCGGCTCACGTGAACTGACACAGTGCGCAGACAAAAAGCAACAGTTCCAAAGAGTGCTGAACAAAAACTGAATTACACTGCTACGCTCAAATAGACAAACCACACGCCGTGGCGCAATAGTAGAGGCTTCACCTCTAGCGCCGGCTTCCGAGGTTCGATTCCCGAGAGGGGATGCACTGAGTATGTACGCGCGCTTCCCGATACATTTTAGCCTTGCATCCCCTTGGTTTGAGACATATGAAAAAATATGCGGTTTAACGCAGAAAGACAGATCACCAATTGAAGCTTTATGAATAATGGATACTTTATTCACGATCAATGATTGATTGTTTTGGTAAAGCCATACTCAGTGTATTCATTAGATGAATGGTAAAAAAGTAAGAACGAGGGGAGGGTAACTTATTGAGGCATGCAGGCAAAACCACAATAGCACGCTGGCTCGATGTACTGTAGTGCGTCAACTCGATCTGAATTGCGATCACATTCGAAAAAATATATCTTTTCAAGTTCTATTTAGTTCATATGTGTCAAACTCAAGGCCCGCAGGCCACATCCGCCCGTGTAATTATATCCGCCCGAGATCATTTTATATATTATTGTTATTAATGGCCCGGGGATATGAAGCGCTGGTAACACAATAAAATACAGATCCCATAATGCAGAGCTTCAGCTGCCTTGCGAACACTTACGCGTTAATCAAGTCTAGCTTATGATACTGCAAGTTATTGCGAAGCTAGCCCACACGATGCCGAAGAGAAAAGGTGATTCTGAACATAGAGCCTTTAAAAACCGATGGGAGGCTGAGTATATGTTTACTGACATTGCCGGTAAACCCGTGTGTCTCATTTGTGGAGCTAATGTGGCTGTAATTACAGAATTTAATCTAAGACGGCACTATGAGACAAAACATCAAGATAACCTGAAAGACCTGAATGCAATGCACAAGATACAGAAAGCAGAAGAGTTAAAGAAGAATCTGACACTTCAGCAGACGTTTTTACCGTGCAAAATCACAAAGTGATTTCAAGTGAAGCTACTTTTATGGGAGACACAAATGCACCAGTGCAACTTGCCCCACTTTCCCTGTTGCCAAGTAATGTTGAACCAAGTCGGCACAACGGTGTTCCCAAATAGGCACTTTGCTGATAAACTGAGCGCACTGCGCACTGAGTTTGTACTGCGCTTTGGTGACTTTGAAGAACAAAAAAAGAATTTTGAGTTGTTTCGCAACCCATTTGCCGTCGATGTGGAAACTGCACCTGTGCAGATTCAGATGGAGGTGATTGAGCTGCAGTGTAATGGCACACTGAAGGCAAAGTACAATACTGCACGGACCGCACAGTTTTTTCACTCCATTCCCGCAAAAATGCTTCAGCTCCGTCTACATGCGGCTCGAACCTTGTGCATGTTTGGTACCACATATCTGTGTGAGAAGCTCTTCTCAGTCATGAAGACTAACAAAACAGCACACAGGAGTCGCCTCACTGATGAGCACCTGCAGTCCATCCTGAGAATCTCCACAACACAGAACCTCACACCAAACATAAACGAACTTGTTGCCAAAAAAAGATGCCAGGCTTCCAGCTCTGATAAAATGACATAAGAGCAAAGACAACTGAATGATTTGATTTGTTATTGCTGAAAAGAACATATTTTATTTATATTTCCAGGTTTTGTTATGCACCATGTTCATATTTGAATTTGTATAATTTTGACAAGAGATATTTTTATGTAGAGCAAAATCTTTTGGGATTTATTAAATTTAAGTTTATTTTTTATATAAAATTACATAAGAGTAAAGAAATTTGAATGTTTGTTCTTTTTACATTTACTTTATTTCTAACTTGTATAATTTAGACAGGATATATTTTTATGGAGAGCAAAATATAAGTTATTTAAGGTTTGAGTTGATTTATTCCGTCGACTAAATAGAACATGAACATATAAGATAGTTGTGTGTGTGTGTGTGTATATATATATATATATATGTGTGTGTGTGTGTATATATGTATATGTGTGTGTGTATACAGGGAGTGCAGAATTATTAGGCAAGTTGTATTTTTGAGGATTAATTTTAATATGGAACAAACACAGTGCTATCAGTCGATCCAAAATGTTAATAAACCTGAAACCTGAATGTTTCACAACGGAAATGTGAGTGTGAACATCATTAGGGGAATACATATGTGCGCACAATTATTAGGCAACTATTAGTGTGCAGATTTATTATGCAACTAAAGGAAAAATGAAAATTTTCCCATCTCACTTGTTTCTTTTCATCTGTTATAGTGAGAATAATAAACAAACACCTCAAAATTTACAAATAAACATCTCTGACATTTCAAAAATCAATCAATCAATCAATCAATGACCAATATAGCCACCCTTCTTTCCAATAACAGTCATAAGCCTTTCCATTCATGGAGTCTGTCAGTTTCTTGATCTGTTGACGATCATCTTTTTGTGGAGCAGTGACTACAGCCTCCCAGACACTCTTCAGAGAGGTGTATTGTTTTTCTACCCCGTAAATCTAGCGTTTAAGAAGTGCCCACAAGTTCTCGATAGGGTTTAGGTCAGATGAGGAAGGGGGGCCATGTCATTATTCCTTCATCTTTAAGGCCTTTACCGGCTGGCCACGCAGTGGAGAACTTCAATGCAAGTGATGGAGCATTGGCCTGCATAAAAATCATGGTCTTTTTCTGTATCACTGTTTGAAGAAAGTGTCTTGAAAAACTGGCAGTAGGTTTGGGAGTTGATTTTGAGTTCATCTTCAATGCAAAAGGTCCAACTAGCTCATCTTTAAAAATACCAGCTCATACCAGTACCCCACCTCCACGTTGGAGTGGAGCTCTGTGCCATTACTGATCCACAGGTCCATCCATCTGGTCCATCAAGAGTCACTCTCATCTCATCGGTCCATAAAACCTTTGAAAAAATCTGTCTTCAGATATTTCTTGGCCCAGTTTTGACGCTTCAACTTATGTTTCTTGTTCAGTGGTGGTTGGGTTTCAGCCCTCCTTACCTTGGCCATGTCTTTGAGCACTGAACACCTTGTACTTCTGGGCACTCCAGGTAGGTTGCAGCTCTGGAATATGAAAGTACTGGAGGATAATGGGTTCCTGGTAGCTTCACGCTTGATTCTTCTCAAATCTTTGGCAGCTAATTTGCGTCTTTTTTTCTCAACAGGTTTCTTGCGACCCTGTTGACTATTTGCAACAAAATGTTTGATGGTTCTGTGATCACACACCAATATCTTAGCAATTCCAAAAGTGCTGCATCCCTCTGAAAGACTTTTACAATTTTGACTTTTCAGAGTCAGTTAAATCTCTTTTGGCCCATTTTGCCTGAGGAAAACTAGCTGCCTAATAATTCTGCACACCTTGATATAGGGTGTTGATCTCCTTAGGCCACACCTCCCTCATTACACAAATACACATCACCTGACGTGCTTAAATCCAATAAGCATTCAAGTTAATACAGCTTGGAGTTGGAATATACGCATTAAAAATGATGATATGGTCAAAATACTCACTTGCCTAATAATTCTGCACTCCTGTATATATATATATATATATATATATATATATATATATATATATATATATATATATATATATATATATATATATATATATATATATATATATATATATATATATATATATATATATATATATATATATATATATGTGTGTATATATATATATATGTATATATATATATACTGCTCAAAAGAATTAAAGGAACACTTTTTAATCAGAGTATAGCATAAAGTCAATGAAACTTAGGGTATATTAATCTGGTCAGTTAAGTAGCAGAGGGGGTTGTTAATCAGTTTCAGCTGCTGTGGTATTAATGAAATTAACAACAGATGCACTAGAAGGGCAACAATGAGATGACCCCCAAAACAGGAATGGTTTAACAGGTGGAGGCCACTGACATTTTTCCCTCCTCATCTTTTCTGACTGTTTCTTCACTAGTTTTACATTTGGCTACAGTCAGTGTCACTACTGGTAGCATGAGGCGATACCTGGACCCTACAGAGGTTCCACAAGTAGTCCAACTTCTCCAGGATGGAGACACATTGGTTTGCTGTGTCTCCCTGCACAGTCTCAAGGGCATGGAGGAGATTTTAGGAGACAAGCAGTTACTCTA
The DNA here is from genome assembly GCF_016835505.1 of Polypterus senegalus. Classification (NCBI taxonomy): domain Eukaryota; kingdom Metazoa; phylum Chordata; class Cladistia; order Polypteriformes; family Polypteridae; genus Polypterus; species Polypterus senegalus. The sequence continues at coordinate 128,258,867 of NC_053158.1, read as the reverse complement.
GGAGAGCTGGAGAGGGCCATAGAAGGTCCATAACCCATCAGTGGGACCAGTATCTGCTCCTTTGGGGCAGGAGGAACAGGATGAGCACTGCCAGAGCCCTACAAAATGACCTCCAGCAGGCCACTGGTGTGAATGTCTCTGACCAAACAACCAGAAAGACTTCATGAGGGTGACCCAAGGGCCCCATGTCCTCTAATGGGCCCTGAGCTCACTGCCCTGCAGCATGCAGCTCGATTGGCATTCGCCATAGAATACCAGAATTGGCAGATGCACCACTTGTGCCCTGTGCTTTTTACAGATGAGAGCAGGTTCACCCTGAGCACGTGACAGAAGTAAAAGGGTCTGGAGAAGCCATGGAGAACATTATGCTGCCTCTAACATCATTCAGCATGAGCAGTTTGGTGGTGGGTTAATGATTGTCTGGGGAGACATATGCATGGAGGGTCACACAGAGCGCTACAGGCTTGACAAAGGCACCTTGGCTGTCATTAGGTATCAGCATGAAATCCTTGAACCCATTGTCAGACCCTATGCTGGTACAGTGGCTCGTGGTGCACGACAATTCCTGGCCTCATGTGGTGAGAGTATGCAGGCAGTTCCTGGAGGATGAAGGAATTGATACCATTGACTGTCCACCACACCACACTTAAATCCAATAGAACACCTCTGGGACATTATGTTTTGGTCCATCCAATGCCACCAAGTTGCACCTCAGACTGTCCAGGAGCTCAGTGATGCGCTGGTCCAGATCTGGGAGGCGATCCCCCACAACACCATCTGTCATCTCATTAGAAGCATGCACCGATGTTGTCAGGCATGTATACAAGAACACAGGGGCCATACAAAGTGCTGCGTACAATTTTGAGTTGCTGCAATTAAATTTTAGCAAAATGGACTAGCCTGCCACATAATTTTTTCACTCTGATTTTTGGGGCGTCTTTGAATTCAGGGCTCTGTAGGTTGATCATTTTCATTTCCATCAAACGATGTGGCATCCTTTCGTTCCTAACACATTACCCAGTCTATATCAGTATAGTTATCCAGGAGGATTTCTTTTTCCCCATTGAGATCTGATGTGTTTTCAAAGTGTTCCTTTAATTTTTTTGAGCAGTTTATATATATATATATATATATATATATATATATATATACCGTGTATATATCTCTATATCTCTCGTCTTGGGCCTTCTTTGTCGCACCTTCCTCTTTATGATGCGCCAAATGTTCTCTATAGGTGAAAGATCTGACTGCAGACTGGCCATTTCAGTACCGAATCCTTCTCCTCGCAGCCATGATGTTGTGATTGGACGAGAATGTGGTCTGGCATTATCTTGTTGAAAAATGCAGGGTCTTCCCTGAAAGAGATGACGCCTGGATGGGAGCATATGTTGTTCTAGAACCTGAATATATTTTTCTGCATTGATGGTGCCTTTCCAGACATGCAAGCTGCCCATGCCACACGCACTCATGCAACCCCATACCATCAGAGATGCAGGCTTCTGAACTGAGTGTTGATAACAACTTGGGTTGTCCTTGTCCTCTTTGGTCCGGATGACATGGCGTCCCAGATTTCCAAGAAGAACTTTGAATCGTGACTCGTCTGACCACAGAACAGTCTTCCATTTTGCCACACTTCATTTTAAATGATCCCTGGCCCAGTGACAATGCCTGAGCTTGTGGATCTTGCTTAGAAATGTCTTCCTCTTTGCACTGTAGAGTTTCAGCTGGCAACGGCGGATGGCATGGTGGATTGTGTTCACTGACAATGGTTTCTGGAAGTATTCCTGAGCCCATTCTGTGATTTCCTTTACAGTAGCATTCCTGTTTGTGGTGCAGTGTCGTTTAAGGGCCCGGAGATCACGGGCATCCAGTATGGTTTTACGGCTTTGACCCTTAAGCACAGAGATTGTTCCAGATTCTCTGAATCTTAGGAAGATTTTATGCACAGTTGATGATAATAGATGCAAAGTCTTTGCAATTTTTCGCTGGGTAACACCTTTCTAATATTGCTCCACTATCTTTCTGCGCAAAATTGTGGGAATTGGTGATCCTCTACCCATCTTGGCTTCTGAGAGACACTGCCACTCTGAGAAGCTCTTTTATACCCAATCATGTTGCCAATTGACCTAATTAGTGTTAATTGGTCTTCCAGCTCTTTGTTATGCTCAAATTTACTTTTTCCAGCCTCTTATCGCTACTTGTCCCAACTTTTTTGGGATTTGTTGACACCGTGAAATTTTGAATCAACATATTTTTCCTTTAAAATGATACATTTACTCAGATTAACCGTTTGATCTGTCATCTACGTTCTATTACAAATAAAATATTGACATTTGCCATCTCCACATCATTGCATTCAGTTTTTATTCACAATTTGTTTAGTGTCCCAGTAGTGTTTTTTGGAATCCGGTTTGTGTGTGTAGATAGATATATAGATATAGATATATAGATATATATAGATATAGATATATCTATATATACACACACGTGGACAAAATTGTTGGTACCCTTCAGTCAATGAAAGAAAAACTCAAAATGGTCACAGAAATAATTTTAATCTGACAAAAGTAATAATAAATAAAAATTCTATGAAATTTAGCCAATGAAAGTCAGACATTGATTTTCAACCATGCTTCAACAGAATTATTTAAAAAAATAAACTCATGAAACAGGCCTGGACAAAAATGATGGTACCCCTAGAAAAGACTGAAAATAATGTGACGAAAGGGACATGTTAATCCAAGGTGTGTCCACTAATTAGCATCAGAGGTGTCTACAATCTTGTAATCAGTCAGTGGACCTATATATAGGGCTCCAGGCAGTCACTGTGTTGTTTGGTGACATGGTGTGTACCACACTCAACATGGACCAGAGGAAGCGAAGGAAAGAGTTGTCTCAGGAGATTAGAAAGAAAATTATAGACAAGCATGTCTAAGGTAAAGGCTATAAGACCATCTCGTAGCAGCTTGATGTTCCTGTGACTACAGTTGCACATATAATTCAGAAATTTAAGATCCATGGGACTGTAGCCAACCTCCCTGGACATGGCCGCAGGAGGAAAATTGATGACAAATCAAAGAGACGGATAATACTGAATGGTAACAAAAGAGCCCAGAAAAACTTCTAAAAGATCCAAGGTGAACTTCAAGCACAAGGAACATCAGTGTCAGATCGCACCATCCGTCGTCGTTTGAGCCAAAGTGGACTTCATGGGAGACGACCAAGGAGGACACCATTGTTGAAAACAAATCATAAAATAGCTAGACTGGAATTTGCCAAACTACTTGTGGACAAGCCACAAAGATTCTGGGGGAATGTCCTATGGACAGATGAGACAAAAATTGAATTTTTTGCCAAGGCACATCAGCTCTATGTTCACAGACTGAAAAATGAAGCATATCAAGAAAAGAACACTGTCCCTTCTGTGAAACATGGAGGAGGCTCTGTTATGTTCTGGGGCTGCTTTGCTGCATCTGGCACAGGGTGTCTTGAATCTGTGCAGGGTACAATGAAATCTCAAGACTATCAAGGGATTCTAGAGAGAAATGTGCTGGCCAGTGTCAGAAACCTTGGTCTCAGTCACAGGTCATGGGTCTTGCAACAGGACAATGACCCAAAACACACAGCTAAAAACACCCAAGAATGGCTAAGAGGAAAACATTGGACTATTCTAAAGCGGCCATCTATGAGCCCTGACCTCAATCATCTTTGGAAAGAGCTGAAACATGCCGTCTGGAAAAGGCACCCTTCAAACCTGAGACAACTGGAGCAGTTTGCTCATGAGGAGTGGGCCAAAATACCTGCTGACAAGTGCAGAAGTCTCATTGACAGTTACAGGAATCGTTTGAATGCAGTGATTGCCTCAAAAGGTTGTGCAATAAAATATTAAGTTAGGGGTACCATCATTTTTGTCCAGGCCTGTTTCATGAGTTTATTTTTTTAAATAATTCTGTTGAAGCATGGTTGAAAATCAATGTCTGACTTTCATTGGCTAAATTTCATAGAATTTTTATTTATTATTACTTTTGTCAGATTAAAGTTATTTCTGTGACCATTTTGAGTTTTTCTTTCATTGACTGAAGGGTACCAACAATTTTGTCCACGTGTGTATATATCTATATATATCTATATATATCTATATATATATATATATATATATCTATATATATCTATATATATCTATATATATCTATATATCTATATATATCTATATATCTATATATCTATATATATATATATATCTATATATCTCGATCTCGATCTCGATCTATCTATAGATATCGATATGTGTTTATAAATATTGTGCTAATAAATTTAATTTCAGGCCTAAAAATGTAGTTTTTGGTTAGTCATTCATTTTATAAAGTAGAGAGCTTTACATCTTTGTAAATACATTTTCTTTGCGAGCCCTCGCGTTCCATCATGGGTTGCAGTAATACACAAAAACATTATGCAGTTAAGTACATACTCACCTGCCACTTTATTAGGTGCATCATTTTTGGTATACGACCTTTGTTTGGAATACGACTCGCGCGCTACCCTTGTTTACCTCTCTCGAGACAAAGCCATGACTGCCCACGAGCGTCAGTATGCCAGTTGCAAGCATTCAGTGAACAACCTGTGCTATAGCTCTCTGTGAATTTTCATTTGATTTTGTGTTTTTTGAAAAAGGAATTTTAACTTGGTTAATTTAATTACCAGTTTTGCATTCCGAAATACTGGTTAATCAAATAATTCGGCAAGACTCCTACTTTTTTACCTTACCTTTTCTCTGTTATAGTAGGCGGGTCTCCTTATTTTAGACTTACATCAAGGTAACTGAAGCACATTCATTTTACGAAACAGAATAATACAATTTCAAAATAAACACAAGGATTTTTGATATATAAATTGCATGTTCAGTGGAACCTCTAGATATGAGTTTAATTTGTTCCAGCACTGAGCTTGTATAGCGAATTTCTTGTATCTAGAACAAAACTTCCCCATTGAAAATAATGGAAATCCAGTTAATCCTTTACGCACCCCCAAAAATATCAACATAAAAATCAATTTTCCTAACAAATAACACTGATAAATAAGTGTGGATACACTTTGGCTGCTGAGCGTTATGTGATCATAACTGAGCTGATGGTTGCTCTCTCTTGTGCACGTCTCCCTCTCCTTATCTCTCTTGCTCGCTCAAACGCGCCCCTTATCTCTCTTGCTCACGCGCCCCCCTCTCTCTCTCTCCTCTTGAGGGTAGAGAAAAGCCAAGCAAAATGACACCTTTTATTGGCTAAATAAAAAGATTACAATATGCAAGCTTTCGTGGCAACTCAGGCCCTTTCTTCAGGCAAGATGTAATCAAAGCTTGCATATTGTAATCTTTTTAGTTAGCCAATAAAAGGTTTCATTTTGCTTGGCTTTCTCTACATTCATAATGGCTAACACGGTACAACACCCTAGTACTGCTCTTGAGGGCAATTGTCTCCTATTCTCCATCTGCATTTCCGCAATATTTTTGGATACGCTTATACGGCGAAATGCTACAGCGAAACAATGAAATCACAAGTGCACAAATGCGTAGATCCTCGCGCTACGGGAGAACAAGGAACACTGAGTGAGCTGACGGGCTGGCAGCGTCAGCTTGGTTGAATCCCCGAGTTGAGGCGGATTGGGAAATGCGTCACGCATAACCACAGCCTGGCTCGTGGCTCGTTATGCGAGCCAATGCTCGTATTTAGATCCGAATTTTTCGCTCATACTTTCCTCTTGTCTTGAATTTCTCATATACAGAGGTGATCGTATCTAAAGGTTCCACTGTATATGTTGATATTTAAGACAGGCCGTGGACAGACTAGACAGACAAACAACGTAAAAAGGATGGGTGTTTTGTTGGTATTTATAGTTTATTTTAGTACAGATAAACCGTTTCACAATACCAAGTCTTTAAAGATGATGTCCAATGTTGTGTGGAGTTGTTGCTTTGTTGCTGCTGTGGGTTAAAGTGAAGGATTCTTCATATTTTGTATTGCACTCTTTTTCTTTGCTACATGATCCTTTATTTGTGGTGTGCAGTGCTTCTTTCAGGTAATGTCTTTTTTCGTGTCATCTGCATCTTTTTTCTGGCACAAGAGTTTAGATGCTGAAGTTCCTTTCTTGAAGTGACGGCTTCTACTCAGCCTTTTTAGCTCACAGCTTTTGCTTGGCAACCTGGATCTCAGGTTTTGTTGTCCATAAAGAGAAAAAGTTCTTCTCTTCCCGAACAGAAAATGGCTCATTGGCTTTTATTTTCAGAGAGCAGGTTTAAGAAGTTTTTAGTCATTTTTGAAAAGAGTGCTTAAATCTGACTCTAGGCAGAGTGCCCTAGGGAATCCCCTTAGAGTTTAGTTAGAGTTCCCCTGAGAGAGGCTGAGAATATCCCAAAATGCTGTATCTTCATGATGTATAGAGTTTTATGGGAAAGTATAACCTCTCCTAATTTAAAGTTCCATTTACAAAATCAGTGTCTCATCATAGGAGAGCTCTTCTGACCATTAGTGTTCTAGTTCCTTGAAAGACCACTCTTTGTTCTTGCTTGAGTCCATTTTGTGCCTTCTGGCTCAAGAAGTCTTGTAGGGGAAACATTTCATTGCAGCTATGATATATTATTTTGTTAACAGATGATGTCCAGGGAGATCTCGATACAAGCTGGAGTTCACTCACTTAGTTCGGATTGTAAGTAGGAGAAGGTACAGCTGAATGCCTGCATCCCATTTAAATCTGCTTTTTTAATAGGCCTGGTGTGTCTCTAAAGCGTAGCAAAATGGGCAATGCCCACTTTGTCCTATAGCACTGAACCTTTTTGGGGAACCCATTTTTTACTTCTGAAATGATGGAGTACTGTTATCACTGTTAGTCGTCAAAAGTTCAAAAACAGTTTGAATGTGAAATATTTTACTTACAAAGATGCAAAACGCACAAACTGAAGGAGTACCTCAATACAAACATCACAAAACTAACAACGTCTGCACATGCCCAAAAGGAATATAAAAATTAAAATTAAAGGGAACAACAACAAAAGTAATTCAGTCCGAGTATGTTTACCATAATAATTAACTTAATAATTTTCCCTCTTTTTTGTTTTTTTAGAGAATATAAACATGTAAATCTTTTATTTTAAATGCTATATCAAGTCACTCAATGTTTTCAGCAACATGAATTGATTTTAGCTAATCAGTTTCTGTGTTTGTAAGTGGTGCTTCGAGTTGCAGTGCTCTTGAAGAGTCTATAGGAATAGGACAGATCTTTTTTTTGTAGGTTTACTGCTAAAATTGTATAACTCCACCAGAATAATTCAACTGTATGCCAACATTACAAAATTATGTTCCTTATGTCTAATATGAAGCACAGATTTTAAATAAGAAATTAGTTTCTGCAAAGTGTTTTGAGTTCCTCCAAATAAAGCAAGAACTCCCCTTACACTGCAACATACATTTAACCAGTAGAAAACAACAGGATCTACTAGTGACATTATGTGATTTTTATGGTTTCTTTCACTTTTGTTGTAAAAGTAGAGTGGTGCATCTGCAAGTCTATAAACACATTTTTTTTAGTTTCCACAATACTCCCTTACATTTATCTTCAGTTGGATGCTGAATATACAGTGGGTACGGAAAGTATTCGGACCCCCTTCAATATTTCACTCTTTGTTATATTGCAGCCATTTGCTAAAATCATTTAAATTATTTTTTTTCCTCATTAATGTACACACAGCACCCCATATTGACAGACAAAAAAAAAGATTTTTTGAAATTGTTGCAGATTTATTAAAAAAAAGAAAAACTGAAATATCACATGGTCCTAAGTATTCAGACCCTTTGCTGTGACACATATATTTAACTCGGGTGCTTTCCATTTCTTCTGATCATCCTTGAGATCACCTTCATTTGAGTCCAGCTGTGTTTGATTATACTGATTGGACTTGATTAGGAAAGCCACGCACCTGTTTATTTAAGACCTTACAGCTCACAATGCATGTCAGAACAAATGAGAATCATGAGGTCAAAGGAACTGCCTGAAGAGCTCAGAAACAGAATTGTGGCAAGGCACAGATCTGGCCAAGGTTACAAAAAAATTTCTGCTGCACTTAAGGTTCCCAAGAGCACAGTGGCCTCCATAATCCTTAAATCGAAGACATTTGGGACGACCAGAACCCTTCCTATAGCTGGCCGTCTGGCCAAGCTGAGCTACCGGGGGAGAAGAGCCATGGTGAGAGAGGTAAAGAAGAACCCAAAGATCATTTTGGCTGAGCTCCAGAGATGCAGTCAGGAGATGGGAGAAAGTTGTAGAAAGTCGGCCATCACTGCAGCCCTCCACCAGTCAGGGCTTTATGGCAGAGTGGCCTGTCGGAAGCCTCTCCTCCGTGCAAGACACATGACAGCCCGCATGGAGTTTGCTAAAAGACACCTGATGGACTCTGAGATGGTGAGAAATAAGATTCTCTGGTCTGATGAGACCAAGATAGAACTTTTTGGCCTGAATTCTAAGCGGTATATGTGGAGACAACCAAGCACTGCTCATCACCTGTCCAATACAGTCCCCACAGTGAAGCATGGCGGTGGCAGCATCATGCTGTGGGGGTGTTTTTCAGCTGCAGTGACAGGACAACTGGTTGCAATCGAGGGAAAAGATGAATGCGGCCAAGTACAGGGATATCCTGGACAAAAACCTTCTCCAGAGTGCTAAGGACCTCAGACTGGGCCGAAGGTTTACCTTCCAACAAGACGGCCCTAAGCACACAGCTAAAATAACGAAAGATTGGCTTCACAACAACTCTGTGACTGTTCTTGAATGGCCCAGCCAGAGCCCTGACTTAAACCCAATTGAGCATCTCTTGAGAGACCTAAAAATAACTGTCCACCAACGTTTACCATCCATCCTGACATAACTGGAGAGGATCTGCAAGGAGGAATGGCAGAGGATCCCAAAATCCAGGTCTGTAAAAAACTTGTTGCATCTTTCCCAAGAAGACTCATGGCTGTATTAGCTCAAAAGGGTGCTTCTACTAAATACTGAGCAAAGGGTCTGAATACTTAGGACCATGTGATATTTCAGTTTTTCTTTTTTAATAAATCTGCAACAATTTCAAAAATTCTTTTTTTTGTCTGTCAATATGGGGTGCTGTGTGTACATTAATGAGGGAAAGAATTTAATTAATTTTTTTTAGCAAATGGCTGCAATATAACAAAGATTGAAGGGGGTCTGAATACTTTCCGTACCCACTGCAAATATCTCAAGACAGTTCTCTTCCTTGCAACAATGCAAATTTTATATCTGTAGAGTGTACATTCCATTGCTTCTGACTAATGATAGCCAAAAGCAGTCTTAAAGATTCAGAAAAACATGTTGATGAATCTTTTGGAAGTTAATCCATACCGTATTCCTCAAAACCACTAGCCACATGATTAGCTTTAGGCACTATACCTGCTGGTGTCTCTTTCAAGGTGCATACCCATCCATCCATTATCCAACCTGCTATATCCTACATCTTGTGGAAAAACACACTTGCCCTAAATCTAGATTTTCTTCAAAAACTTTATTTCCAATTGCAGATTTTGTCATGTTTAGTTGTATGATAAGACTCTTCTTTGATCTCAAGCACACCTTTATTAGAAAAAAAAAACTGCTCTGGATATTGCCCTTGAGTTTTTGAACAACCTTAATCTTGAGTGATGCACACGTACACAAATACCTAACAAAAACAATCTTTCCATCTTATCCAATTACAATTACAGGACCTTTCCATTCTGCACAATCAACTCGTTTATAGTATACTTTGTCTCCAGTCTTGTACTATTCATCCATAGAGTGCAGCTGTTCTCGAAGAGCTCTGTATATTCTGTCAGAACATTCAGCTTCTGTAAATGCTTTAAGCACTGCATTCAAAGCTGTAATATGCTGTGCAACCCAAACACTCATTGAGGTTCCTTCAAGTGCTGGTGACTTGTCAATTCGAATAGAAGGCAAAGTTGGGTTTTGCCCAAACACACGTTGATATAGACTACAGCAGTGTACATTATGCACAGTGTTCTTCACCATGAGTGTCCAGTCTAAGGCAATTTGCCAGTCACACGCATTACAATTTTTATCCTTCCAAAGGATTTCTGTCAGTGTTTGGTTGTGTCTTTATAAAAGCCCATTACCCCATAGGTTGTATGCTGCTTTTGTCTTTATTTCTATATTAATATTTTCAGCCGTCTCTCATTTCTTCCTTGTTAACTTCTCACTATATCATTTTTCTTGTAGTCTGAATATTTATCCATGAGTGGAGAAAATGCTGCACCATTTCGGAGGGTTTCTTTGATGTCACAATGCTTCCTGCACATGTGAAATGATCAATTATGTGCAGATACCACACATTTGGTTCAAGTTCATGTAGGTCCATATCAACTGTCTCATTATACCTTGAGACCAATGGCAAGCCCACAGTTGATTTAGGCTTAGACTTACTGTGCTTCAAGCATATTTCCAAGTGTTCAGAATTTGCTATAAAATAGATATGTATTCTGTGTTGTTATTACCAGAACTGTGCAACTGTTTCAGTAGTTCATCAACTGAGGAATATCTAAACTGCTTATCAAGCATTAGCATCATTTTTTGCTTCTTTTTTTTTGTCACATGCTCTGTGACTGTAAAAGTTTGATTTTCTTGAACTTCTACATGCTTGTCCTTATCTATGATGCTTATACAGTATTGTCCACAAGTTCAAGCTTATTTGGCTGTTTAAGCATTACTGCTCTGTCATTTTTGATGTCAAGCACAGCTTCACCTCTCTTTGAAGATGTTTTGCTTTAGAGCAAAGGAATATCTGCAGGGATCACTTCTGTTTCAATGTTTAATCTGCCATCGAAACTGAACATTCCCCACGTTATATTGTCAAAGGATGAGTATGCTTTATAAACAATGGCTTTTTTTTCTTCTTCAGAAATACAACGTCCAGTATTTGGATGAAATAATGTATATCAGTTATCTTGTTTTTTTTTTTAAAAGTCTTCTGCCAGTATTTCTAGCACTGTATGTCTTTCTCTGCCTGTAAAAGAGAGTGCCAGGTTAGCGCTTGCATTTGGTCCAGCTTTCATATGATCTTTTTTCGTTGAGAACAGGAGTAATTTTGTAATTTCCTGCCAATATTAGTCTTCAATAAGCATCACCAGTTTGAATGGGAAATATTTTACTTAGAAAGATGCAAAACACTGAACTGAAAGAGAACTTCAATACAATCAACAAAAAACTAACCACATCTGCTCATGCCTACAAGGAAGATGCATTGTCTTAAATGGGACAATAACAGTAACTCGGCCTGAGTTTGTTTACCGTAATAATGAACTTAACAAGTATATTTCTGTACGTATTAAAATCAACTTGTCAAGCATAAACTAAACCACTCAAGGAAGCGGCCTGTAATTTTCCAGCTTATGTAATAGAATAGAATAATCACTGGTGTCAAGGTTGAGTTTAAATCAAACACAATAATTAATGTGGAATCTTCTTCATCAGAGAATATTAGAATGTCCAGGCTGGAATTTTTCATTGTGATGTATTAAGGTCAAACTAATGTAAAATGGTGACTTCTTTTTCAAGTGTTTTAAAAAGAGGATGAATCTGAAGTTGGCCTATAATTGTAAAGTGTTTGTAGATCTAGCTTTTTTGGTTCAGCACCATGATATTTTCACCAAGACCTGTGTTTCCTGCCCCAGTTGGTCATTCTTTCCTTTGTGACTCTTATTACCTTAATTCCATACTTTCTGGCAGCTGCAAATTTTGTGCAAGTGTTCATAAAGATACTTCATTGATGTACACTCCATTGTGGATATTGCAGATATTTTTCTGAGGGTGATCTTAAGAAGCTAAATAGTATCTTACTTCATATATACAAGAAAACATTGAAGGCATCAGAATTAGCAGACTTTATTTTAAGACCTATGTGAAATATGCTTGATTACCGACCTCTGATCTTTGCAAAAAAAAGCTTGCACTCCAGGCTGAACTTCTTCTTTCTTCTGTTAAGAAATACTGAACCATCTGTGTTTATTTTTCATTGTTCACATTGATATACTAAATATTTATAAGGGAAATTTCAAAAATTTTTTTTTGAGATTAATATATAGATATTAGGACATGTTAAATAAAAAAAGTAAAATTATTATGCACTTTGTGTTCATTATGCAGTAGTGGCCAAGATTCCTCACCCAGACTTTCATCATAAGACTTGAAGACCAAATTTGAAACACAAGAAAGCAACTTGTAACTCTTTTGTGATTTAAATGCATGTGGTGTAGAAAATTACCAGATCAAGAAGTACAGTATATTCAGCCCAATTTCCTTCTGGTATTTCAAGAAACTCTGTGGAAAAAGTTGTTAACCAAAGTACAGTACTGTGCCATGAATCTGAAAAATAGAATTAATCAGTAAAACTCTCTAAAACATTTAATTTTTAGACCAACTTTTCTTTTAGACACTGGCCCCAAATTCTTTGCAAAGGCAGTCTCTAAAAGTAAAATAAAAATACTCCCTCTAATATTTCAGTAAATCAGTAAGGTTTTATTAAGAACAGACTTTTGTTTGCTAAATCTTTAATCCTTTTGCGGTAATACATCCTTATCAGTGGCACTGTTGCCTTTGAGGTTAGGAAATGTTTTAGAAATATTTGAATGGGATTATCCCTTGATTTCACAGTAGTGTAAAGTAATTCTGTATTAAATGATTTTGGGGGAAAAATAGCTGAGACCATCCTAGTTCATCTATGAAACATGAAAATCCTTAATGGGTATTGACACTTTATAAACTTTTATTGCTCTTTTCTTCCTGGCTTTGTATTTATTCATTAAAAAACAGGAGTAGCAATAACTGGGAAAGAGGAACTTTTAGAAAAAGGTAACATTATGTGGTCAGTGATACTATATTGCTGTTTTATGCGGTTTTTAAAAACTCAATAAAATAGAATATGCATTTAAATTATATTTTTAAATTAATTACATATGATTACAATACTGCGGTGTACTGGTGCCCTTCCCGGGGTTTGTTTCCTGCCTTGCGCCCTGTGTTGACTGGTATTGGCTCCAGCAGACCCCCCGTGACCCTGTAGTTATCTTTTGACATGTGTGAAATTTCTTATATATTTGCAGTATCACATATAATTGATTAATGCACAAGTTTTATAAATTTTTTTATACACAGTTCACCCAGAAAGTATTCACAGTGCATCACTTTTTCCACATTTTGTTATGTTACAGCCTTATTCTAAAATGGATTAAATTCATTTTTTTCCTCAGAATTCTACACACAACATAAGGTGGACCAGAATCTCCTCGAAGCCATCCGAAAGTCGTTCTCCATGGCCTCCCCAAACTCCTCCCATGCCCGAGTTCTTGCCTCAGCAACCGCCGAAGCCGCATTCCTCTTGGCCTGTCGGTACCTATTAGCTGCCTCCAGAGTCCCACAGGACAAAAGGGTCCGGTAGGACTCCTTCTTCAGCTTGACCGCATCCCTCACCGCCAGTGTCCACCAGCGGGTTCGGGGATTGCCGCCACGACAGGCACCGACCACCTTACGGCCACAGCTCTGGTCAGCCTCCTCAACAATAGAGGCACGGGACATGGCCCATTCGGAGTCAATGTCCCCCATCTCCCTTGGGACGTGGTCGAAGTTCTGCCGGAGGTGGGAGTTGAAGCTACTTCTGACAGGGGACTCTGCCAGCCGTTCCTAGCAGACCCTCACAATGCGTTTGGGCCTACCAGGCCTGACCGGCATCCTCCCACACCATCGAAGCCAACTCGCCACCAGGTGGTGATCATTTGACTACTCTGAACCTCTCTTCACCCGAGTGTCCAAGACATGTGGCCGCAAGTCCGACGACACGACCACAAAGTCAATCATCGAACTGAGGCCTAGGGTGTCCTGGTGCCAAGTGCACATATGAACACCCCTATGCTCGAACATGGTGTTCGTTATGGACAATCCTTGACGAGCACAGAAGTCCAATAACAAAACACCGCTCGGGTTCCCAATCCTCCCAATCATGCCCTTCCAGGTCTCGCTGACATTGCCCACGTGAGCATTGAAGTCTCCCAGCAGTCCAAGGTAGTCCCCAGAAGGTATGCCCTCTAGCACCCTCTCCAGGGACTCCAAAAAGGGTGGGTACTCCAAACTGCTGTTCGGCGCATACGCACAAACAGCAGTTAGGAACCTTTCCCCCACCCGAAGGTGGAGGGAGGCTACCCTCTCGTCCACCTCAGTAAACCCCAATGTACAGGCTCCAAGTCAGGGGGCAATAAGTATGCCCACACCCGCTCAGCGCCTTTCACCGGAGGCAACTCCAGAGTGGTAGAGAGTCCAGCCTCTCTCAAGGAGATTGGTTCCAGAGTCCAAGCTGTGCGTCGAGGTGAGCCCGACTATATCTAGCTGGAACCTCTCGACCACGCGCACTAGCTCAGGCTCCTTCCCCTTCAGAGAGGTGAATTTCCACATCCCAAGAGCCAGCTTCTGTAGCCGAGGATCAGACCGCCAAGGTCCCTGCCTTCGGCCACCACCCAACTCCGACTGCACCCGACCTCCTTGGCCCCTCCCATAGGTGGTGAGCCCATGGGAAGGGGGACCCACGTTGCCTCTTCAGGCTGTGCCCGGCCGAGCTCCATGGGTGCAGGCCCAGCCACCAGGAGCTCGCCATCGAGCCCCATCTCCAGGCCTGGTTCCAGAGGGGGGGGCCCCGGTGACCCATGTCTGGGCGAGGGAAAACGGTGTCCAAATTTTTTATTCATCATAGAAGGTCTACTGAACCACTCATCCCTCACCTAGGACCAGTTTGCCTTGGGTGGCCGTACCAGGGTGATAAAGCCCTGGACAGCAGAGCTCCTAGGATCATTGGGACACGCAAACCCCTCCACCACAATAAGGTGGCAGTTCGAGGAGGGGTAACAAGAACATGTTTATAATAAATAAAAGTTTACAACCAATACCCCCCTTTCCTGATCACACTGACTTAGCCACCTAAAAACCCCACGTAATTTTTTGCTATATATTGCCTTTGATTCTTGTAAGTCTAAGCATTATCCTCTGATGAAGCTCAGGAATAAAAACTACTTTGATACGTGATTCATTTTCTTCCTTTGTGGATCTCCAGCTTCACATGAACAAAATAAGCAGCCACAGTTATTTTACTTAGCTGATTTCAAGTGTACTGATCACTGTTTCACATACGTTTTGCAGGTGTCTCGCATTGCAGACAGTGAGGAGAGTGTTACGTTGATGTTGGGACGTTGCTTACCACACATTGTACCCAATGTACTACTTGCAAAACGAGAGGTAATTAACAACCACATTTTCCTTACTGCATTTGTTGTCTGTTTTTCATTTGCAGTATGTGCATTTCTTTCATATTGTGACAGTGTGTTACTTTCAATCACATTCTTACTTTTGTGCATGCATCTCTGCTCCTAGAGAATGGTTGCTCATCTTTGTCAGGTGAGTTCAATGTAAAGATGTAAATGCATGCCCCCACAGCCTTTAATTGTTTTAACTGCTTGGCTTCCTCCATTTACTTCAGACTAATGTACTATAGTCTGTTTAATGATCCACCTTACTGGTAATGTATCAAGCAAATATAATTCTGCTCTTAAAATGTTGGCTTTTGCTATTGTGTAGGTAATTCATATTTATAATGACATTAACACATGTAATTGTTACTAGGCAATAAATATTTTTAATGCTGCAATCTTAAATATGGGAAATCCTGTTCCGTTAAAAAAAAAACTGCATTAATACATTATTAGATAAATTACTGATTTATATATGCTATGGAGTTTAATGTGTTTGTGATTGTTTTAATAAAATTAAACATTTTACTGTTAACTCGTTCCTATGCGTACCATGTTGTGACAAGAACAGGTTATATTTTTTGTGATGATAGGATGATTTTATGTGAATGTTTGTACCTTTTTCTCTCCCTTTGTATCTTACCCTAGCAGGTCCTTGTTCTGTTAGTAGTAGAGGCTACAAATTTTAATTGAATATTTTAGTGAATAGTATTAATTTGTGTCCAGGGTGTAATATTTGTCATGCTTGCACCTTTGCCTTTACTGCAAACACTGCAATGTACCTTCTAAATCAGTGTTACCTTTTCCACTTTTGCACGTTTTGCAGTAATTATGTATATATGTGATAAGAATATTCAGTTTTATTTTTCAATATAATACTATATATGTAATGATTATCATGATTAAGTATAACAGATGTAACGTAATGCAGATTTTCAGATTTGGGTTAAACAGGTCCTGGTGCTATGTACATGTATCTGATGGAGAATATAGAATGAATTGGTTAGTAATTCATACTTTTTATTACTTGGCAGATGGATTTGTAAATTTATTTATGCCATGAAGATCCTAGTTGTAGAACTTTTCAAAAATCCCCAACATATTGCAAATGCCAGATATAATTTAGCAGTCTTTCTCACGTATCTTCCCATATGTGTTTCTTAACATTTTGAGTCCACTGTCTAATCCAAGCTCTTGTTGATAGTTTTATATATGGCAATTCCAGCCCTGATTTAGGAAGAGATTGTGAATGTGAGAGTACATCTCAGTGGCATCTAACATATATTTTATCTGAGCGTCCGCTATAATTTGTAGAGTTACCACTATCCTATTATAGTTGAATTAAATCAGCAGCATTAATTTTATTATTTCAATTTCGCACAAATACATTTGATTAAGCTGTTTATGTAGTCTTATTAAAACCTGTAAGTTTCCATTCCCGCAAACTGTAAACAAAACAGATGACACATCAGATGACAAATGAAGTGCCCTCTGGTCATGCAGAACCTGCTACTCTGTTGATTAAAATTATTTTCATCAAATTAGACAGCCAGAAAACTTCAGGGGCATTAATAATTCCCCAAGAAGCTAATCTGGTGTCTGTTTTGGTCAGGCAATTTTTGCGAATAAATAGTGGCAAGCACGTATCTTACAGTTGTTTAGGTTCATAATTGGCCTATATAGATGGAAAAAATTCACAAGCTGCAGCAGGCCATTTTCCAGCAATCTTGACATTTCCATATTGTAGCACATGCAAAGTTGAAAGATGTCTTCCTAACTTCAAAGCTATCACTACACAACAAAGTTTTTGCTTCTTGAACACAGTTGGGTGTTTCTTACAGCTTTTTGGGTGCTGATCATGAATATCACATCAACATTTACCCATCACGTAACATTTTAGTTTTGTCATGATTTTTTCTTATATATTGTATCAAAACAGTTTCGCTCCCATAAGTTATCAACAACGGTTTGTGCAGCATGGGCATGTCCAGGCATGGAATCAGGCCAGGTTGGAAGCTGTCATGTGGAAGTTGACATGCTGGGCATGCCTGGGCAGGTTTGAATGAGCTTGATGCTGTCTCAGCATGCTATGAAGGTGGCTTGCATACACTGGTCTTGCTCATTTGGTTTAAATAGATAGTGTCTATGTATAATATCAGTATAATAAAGTATAGTATTTGTAGCAATATAAAAGTAAGTAAGCTTGATGCTATAGACGTTTTAGTTTTGGGCGATATGTCTTGTCAATCTCGTAACAGCCACGATACATTCTGCTATATCTGTGGCGAATATACACCTGCGCCTCAGAGACATTGGATGACTGCTCTTGTGAAGAAAGCTCATCATCTGTATTTTGGATGCAAAATTGGTGATCCAGACAAGGAATGGGCACCTCACATTTGATGTGCAACATATGCTGTCAGTCTGAGAGCCTGGCTCAGAGTCACTCGAAAGACAAAGCTGTTTGCTGTTCCGATGATATGGCGAGAACACAAAGACCATGTGACGGACTGTTACTTGTCTGGTTTCTGTGCCAAAAACAAGAAGTCAATTGGATATCCTCATCTGCCTTCAGCAATGAGACCTGTGCTACATGACGACAGTCTTCCAATTTCGAAACCACCAGAGGATTGGATCTTAGACGAACCAGATGAAGAAACTGCAATGCAGGGTACTGACAGTGACATTGGCCCGGATTTTGAACCGTGCATTTCTGGTAACATAGTCCGAATTGCTGGGTTTGAGACTGCAGAAATGGAGTTTGCTGTCACCAGGTACGAAAAATTCTGTGTTTCGAGGCCGACATGATAACACCAAATTTTTTGCAAAAATCGACAGTCTCTGTTTCTGTTGTGACATTGAAGGATTGTTCTCGGCCTTGGGTTGTGATCACAACCCAGAAGAGTGGCGTCTCTTCATTGATTCGTCAATGTTAAGCCTGAAAGCTGTTCTGCTACACATTGGCAATGTTTATCCTTCAGTACCTGTTGGCTATGCAGCACACATGAAAGAAAAGTATGAGAATATGGAACTGTTGCTGAAGCACGTCCAGTGTAGCATGTACAACTGGAATATCTGTTGAGATCTTAAAGTCATTGCTCTGTTACTAGGACTGCAGCTCAGCTATACAAAGTACTGTTGTTTCATCTGTGAACAGGACAGCCGTGCCAAAGAGTCGCACTATTCTCGACAGAACTGGCCAATCCGTGAAAAGTTAGATCCAGGACAGAAAAAATGTGGTACATGAATCGCTTGTCGACCCAGCAAAGATAT
The DNA here is from genome assembly GCF_016835505.1 of Polypterus senegalus. Lineage (NCBI taxonomy): Eukaryota > Metazoa > Chordata > Cladistia > Polypteriformes > Polypteridae > Polypterus > Polypterus senegalus. The sequence goes on along the minus strand of NC_053158.1, from coordinate 128,240,262 downwards.
TTTTGCCTCCTCTTCACATAAAACTGGGACTCATGGAGAATTTCGTGAAAACACTGAACAAGGACATGCTGCCAGTAGTGACACTGAATGTAGCCAAATACAAAACTAGTGAAAAAGTGAACGAAAGCTAAGGAGATGCGGACAGGTCAGCTGCTGCTGGCTTGCTGCTGCTGCTACCGCGCTGCATATTCTGCATGTCGTGCTGCGCGTCGTTCATTTAAAAGCCCATACAGCAGCTGTCCTTTAAGCCAGCTGCTGCGTGTGCTGTGCTGCGTGATCTGCATGTCGGTCTGCGCGTCGATCATTAATGACGCTGTTCGTTTTCAAATAATATTGCATTTGTGCGACAATGTTTTCTGATTGGTACTATTCAGGTCATAAAATGATTTCTTCAAAATGTCACATATATTTGTCTCTTTTTTTGCCCGGTGCTGCGTTGACATCATGCACCAGAAGGCGAGAGCTTATTCAGTGCGAGCAGAAGCATGCAGATGGCAAGTTGCTTGTGCTACAACACGATTGACTTGGTGGCAATCAGCATACATGTACTGTACAAGGCATGCATAGGGGTCACTGAGAAAAGAAGAGTGTTTATGGCTCACCTTGCAGAGGAACTTCTTTGTCGCTTCTTACAAGAAAAGGCGATGGATAAAGCAAAAGAGAATGCAACATCTACAAGCTCCTGTTCCAAGACCACTGCTCCCCCCAGCCTTTTCAGTGTAATAGTAACCACAGCACCAATAGAAGTGTGTACATTGCAACAGGTACACATGTCGTAAACGTAAAAAGGACGGTCCTTTGGTGTGTGGGAACTGTTAACATATGAATCTGATGATTGCATACACTGTGCACAATTATTAGGCAAGTGAGTATTTTGACCATATCATCATTTTTAATGCGTATATTCCAACTCCAAGCTGTATTAACTTGAATGCTTATTGGATTTAAGCACGTCAGGTGATGTGTATTTGTGTAATGAGGGAGGGTGTGGCCTAAGGAGATCAACACCCTATATCAAGGTGTGCAGAATTATTAGGCAGCTAGTTTTCCTCGGGCAAAATGGGCCAAAAAAAGATTTAACTGACTCTGAAAAGTCAAAAATTGTAAAAAGTCTTTCAGAGGGATGCAGCACTTTTGGAATTGCTAAGATATTGATGTGTGATCACAGAACCATCAAACATTTTGTTGCAAATAGTCAACAGGGTCGCAAGAAACGTGTTGAGAACAAAAGACGCAAATTAGCTGCCAAAGATTTGAGAAGAATCAAGCGTGAAGCTACCAGGAACCCATTATCCTCCAGTACTTTCATATTCCAGAGCTGCAACCTACCTGGAGTGCCCAGAAGTACAAGGTGTTCAGTGCTCAAAGACATGGCCAAGGTAAGGAGGGCTGAAACCCAACCACCACTGAACAAGAAACATAAGTTGAAACGTCAAAACTGGGCCAAGAAATATCTGAAGACAGATTTTTTTCAAAGGTTTTATGGACCGATGAGATGAGAGTGACTCTTGATGGACCAGATGGATGGACCTGTGGATCAGTAATGGCCACAGAGCTCCACTCCAACGTGGAGGTGGGGTACTGGTATGAGCTGGTATTTTTAAAGATGAGCTTAGTTGGACCTTTTTGCATTGAAGATGAACTCAAAATCAACTCCCAAACCTACTGCCAGTTTTTCGAAGACACTTTCTTCAAACAGTGATACAGGAAAAAGACCATGATTTTTATGCAGGCCAATGCTCCATCACTTGCATCGAAGTTCTCCACTGCGTGGCCAGCCAGTAAAGGCCTTAAAGATGAAGGAATAATGACATGGCCCCCCTTCCTCATCTGACCTAAACCCTATCGAGAACTTGTGGGCACTTCTTAAACGCTAGATTTACGGGGGAGAAAAACAATACACCTCTCTGAAGAGTGTCTGGGAGGCTGTAGTCACTGCTCCACAAAAAGCTGATCGTCAACAGATCAAGAAACTGACAGACTCCATGAATGGAAAGGCTTATGACTGTTATTGGAAAGAAGGGTGGCTATATTGGTCATTGATTGATTGATTTATTTTTTTTGAAATGTCAGAGATGTTTATTTGTAAATTTTGAGGTGTTTGTTTATTATTCTCACTATAACAGATGAAAATAAACAAGTGAGATGGGAAAATTTTCATTTTTCCTTTAGTTGCATAATAAATCTGCACACTAATAGTTGCCTAATAATTGTGCTTTATATGTATTCCCCTGATGATGTTCACACTCACATTTCCGTTGTGAAACATTCAGGTTTCAGGTTTATTAACATTTTGGATTGACTGATAGCACTGTGTTTGTTCAATATTAAAATTAATCCTCAAGAATACAACTTGCCTAATAATTCTGCACTCCCTGTATACAGTATCGCAGAACTGACCTCTCTGTACTATTCTTTCCTCTACATGTCCTGGAGTACAAAAGAAACAGCACTGTGAACCAAAATGAGGAGACTGCATGGGCAAGATCGAAAAAAAAAAAAAAAGGTCACTGATTACAAGCACAAGAAGGTGTGCGAATGAATATGAATAAAGTTGCATCAGTGCCACAATGTTTTCCGAAATGTACTATACAGATCATAAAATGAGTTATTCCAAATATCATATATACTTATGTCTCTGTTTTTTTGTCAGTGCGGATTTGACATCCTGGACCATAAGGTGCATACTAATTCAGCGTAAGCAAGAACACTTAATAAAACTGAATATAAAAGAATTCAAGTGACGGTGAGATGCGAAGAAGGCAGATTCACCAACGTTTTTGTGTCAGGTTTTATTCCTCCAGATCGGAGAATTTCCAGTTCCATTGTCCCAACTCACCACTCACATCTACAGTTATTCCTAATTTCAAACAAAAAGTAGCCGCGTCAGATCTGGGGCAGGGGGTTGGTGTTGTATAGTGATCACGACTGAAAGAATAAAAGAAAAAAAAATTTTTTTTACAAACTTTTAAAAGTACTAGAAATTTACACTGGCTGTTAAAGACACAAATCAAATGTATGTTTCTATTGTATAATATTAACAATAAGAGCAGCTCACTACTCAAAACGATAAATTTGCCGGGGAGCTGGTCTTGAACTCATGCCCTCCGGATTATAAATCGGCAGTTCTAACCACAGCACCACAGAAGCTGTCATATTGTACTTGCACCTTTTGTGAAAGTGTTTATTTTATATCTGGCCATCAGCTGCACACATTTTGCAGTTCATGGCTACATTTTGTCATTTATTACTAAAACATGAATGTTTCTGTTTTAACAGTGTGTTTTACATAGATTGTTGTAGAAACAAAACACACATCAGATTATTTTTCCTTACAATTCTGGGTAGCTCACTCCCAGATAATCAACCAAGGCAGGAACTAGGAAAACTTCTTGCCTGTTTTGAGGCGGTGGGGGGATGGTATAGCAGGTTGCTTGCTGCCTGAGCTTATCAACAGATTTAGAAGATAAAAGACGCTGATGAAGAGGTGCGAAGAGATTTAAGGTGGGCCGGATTTACGAGTTTCTTCGTTGGCTCTGGTAATTCTAGTGTTAAAAGCCTGTACAGCTGCTGCCGTGCTGTGTGATCTAAATGTTGCGCTGTGCAATGATCATTTAAAAACCTGTAGAGCAGCTGTCCTTTAAACCAGCTGATGTTTGTGCTGTGCTGCGTGATCTGCATGTCGTGCTGTGCATAGATCATGTAAAAGCCTGTACAGCAGCTGTACTTTTGTCCTGTCTTCTCCTTGTCTCGCGGGACAATAAAATGTCTCAGAGAAATTGTTTGTAAGTAGGGTGTAACGTGCAAGTAGTCTCGTGGGACTTCAAAGTGTCTCTCTGAGATGATCTATTATAATTATTATAAAATGAAATCCAGCGATACTAACTGCCCTCAATTTTATGGACTCCCAAAAATACATTAAACACCTCTGAAATTCAGACTAGCTGAGGTCATGGTCACGTTTAATGTCATATCACTATATACTATGATCCATCTGGCCACAGAAAACTCCTAATGAGACTGAATAATGACCCCACCATAAAGACAAGAACGAAGCTGTCCACTAAAGACATAATGCACCTAATATTACTTTGCCTGAAAACTCACTTTAATTTCAACGGAAAATGGCTTCCACCTGTGATCAGTTGTAATCAGTGTGATAATTGAAGCATAAGAACAGCTGTTCCTGGAGCATTTCCTTGCTTGGTAGTGTAACTGACAGCAAATAACTGACTATGGGTGGTGACCTACTTTCAAAAGATCTCGGGGATAGGGCTGTGGACAGACGTAAGGCAGGAGATGGATACAAAAAAAATTTAAAAAAGGCTTTATCAATCCTAAGGAGAATGGTAAAGTCCATAATAAAGAAGAGGCAAGTGTTTGGTACTACTAAGACCCTCCCTGGATCCGGCCATCCCTCTTAACTGGATGGAAAAGCAACGTGGAAACTGGTAAGAGAGGCTACCTAGAGACCAATGGCCACTTTGAAGGAGTTATGGGATTTTATGGCAGAGAGTGGTAATTGTGTGCTTGTGACAACAATTTCACAAGTGCTTCACAATTGTGATTTGTTCGGGTGGATCACAAGGAAAAAGCCACCTCTCAAGAAAGGCCAAATTAAGGCTCATTTGAGCTTTGCCAGAATGCACCTTGAAGATTCTGATGCCAAATGGAAAAAGTTCTTATGGTCAGATGAGAAAAAAATCAAACTAAATGGTACACCTGGTACACCTGGCGGAAATCCAATGCATCTCGCCATCCACAACACACCAAGCCTACAGTAAAGCATGGAGGTGGCAGCATTCTGTTGTGGGGGTGTTTCTCTGCCGCAGGGCCAGGGGCTCTCATTAGGGTAGAAGGAAAAATAAATGGGGCAAAATACCATCAAATTCTTGAGGAAAACCTGCTACCCTCTGCCAGAAAGTTGAAGATGGGCAGAATGGTCACCTTTCAACACGACAACGACCCGAAGCACTCAGCAAAATTTACCACACAGTTGGCTGAAGGAGAAAAAAGGAATTTCCTTGTGCGTTCCAGTCAGAGCCCAGATCTAAATCCCTTTGAAAATCTGTGGAAAGATTTGAAGATAGCAGTCCACCAACGCTCACCATCCAATCGGACCGAACTTGAACAGTTCTGTAAAGAAGAGTGAGCAAATATTACTCAATCTAGATGTGCAAAGCTGATAGAGAAGTATCCTAACAGACTCAAGGCTGTCATTAAAGCAAAAGGTGTTTCAACAAAATATTAACATGGGTGTGTGTGTATATATGTATGTATGTATGTACAGTATGTATGTATGTACAGTGCATCACTTTTTCCACATTTTGTTATGTTACAGCCTTATTCCAAAATGGATTAAATTCATTTTTTTCCTCGGAATTTTACACACAACACCCCATAATGACAACGTGAAAAAAGTTTACTTGAGGTTTATGCAAATTTATTAAAAATAAAAACTGAGGAATCACATGTACATAAGTATTCACAGCCTTTGCTCAATACTTTGTCAATGCACCTTTTGCAGCAATTCCAGCCTCAAGTCTTTTTGAATATGATGCCACAAGCTCGGTTCACTTATCCTTGGCCAGTTTCGCCCATTCCTCTTTGCAACACCTCTCAAGGTCCATTAGGTTAGATAGGAAGCGTTGGTGCACAGCCATTTTAAGATCTCTCCAGAGATGTTCAATCAGATTCAAGTCTGGGCTCTGGCTGGGCCACTCAAGGACATTCACAGAGTTGTACTGAAGCCACTCCTTTGATATCTTGGGGTGTGCTTAGGGTTGTTGTCCTGCTGAAAGATGAACTATCGCCCCAGTCTGAGGTCAAGAGTGCTCTGGAGCAGGTTTTCATCCAGGATGTCTCTGGTACATTGCTGAAGTCATCTTTCCCTTTATCCTGACTAGTCTCCCAGTTCCTGCCACTGAAAAACACCCCCACAGCATGATGCTGCCACCACCATGCTTCACTGTAGGGATGGTATTGGCCTAGTGATGAGTGGTGCCTGGTTTCCCCCAAACGTGTGACGCCTGGCATTCATACCAAAGAGTTCAATCATTCTCTAATCAGACCAGAAAATTTTGTTTCTCATGGTCTGAGAGTCAAAGTGCCTTTTGGCAAACACCAGGCGGGCTGCCATGTGCCTTTTACTAAGGAGTGGCTTCTGTCTGGCGACTCTACTATACAGGCCTGATTGGTGGATTGCTGCAGAGATGGTTGTCCTTCTGGAAGGTTCTCCTCTCTCCACTGAGGAACTCTGGATCTCTGACAGAGTGACCATTTGGTTCTTGGTCACCTCCCTGACTAAGGCCCTTGTCCCCCGATCGCTCAGTTTAGATGGCCGGCCAGCTCTAGGAAGAGTCCTGGTGGTTTCGAACTGCTTATACTTATGGATGATGGAGGCCACTGTGCTCATTGGGACCTTCAAAGCAGCAGAATTTTTTCTGTAACCTTCCCCAGATTTGTGCCTCGAGACAATCCTGTCTCGGAGGTCTACAGACAATCAAGACATTTCTTTTGACTTCATGCTTGGTTTGTGCTCTGACATGAACTGTCAACTGTGGGACCTTATATAGACTGGTGTGTGCCTTTCCAAATCATGTTCAATCAACTGAATTTACCACAGGTGGACTCCAATAAAGCTGCAGAAACATCTCAAGGATGATCAGGGGAAACAGGATGCACCTGAGCTCAGTTTTGAGCTTTATGGCATAATACTTATGTACATGTGCTTTCACATTTTTTTTATTTTTAATAAATTTGTAAAAATCTCAAGTAAACCTTTTTTACATTGTCATTATGGGGTGTTATGTGTAGAATTCTGAGGAAAAAAAATAAATGTAATCCATTTTGGAATAAGGCTGTAACATAACAAAATGTGGAAAAAGTGATGCGCTGTGAATACTTTGCGGATGCACTGTATGTGTGTGTGTGTGTGTGCGTATATATGTATGTATGTATGTATGTATGTACTGTATGTAAAAATTAAAGGAACACTTTTTTTATTGGGCCTGGCATGAAATCAATTAAACCTGTCTGATAATTTTCTGGTTGGTTAAGCAGCTGAGGTCATTTGTTAATCACTTTCAGCTGTATTGGTGTTCATGGACTTAACGACAGGTGCACTAAAGTGGCAACAATTAGAAAACCCTCAAAACAGGACTGGTTTTACATGTGGAGGTCATTTCAAGTTTCTTACTCTTGATCTTTTTTGAATGGTTTTCCACTCGTGCTAGTTTTGGCTTGAGTAATCATCTCTACTGGCAGTATGAGGCGTTTCCTTAACCCTACAGAAGTTGCACAGGTTGTCCAACTTCACCAGGATGGCACATCCACACGTGCTGCAGCAAGAAGGTTTAATGTGTCTCCCAGCACAATCTCCAGAACATGGAGGAGATTTCAGGAGACTGGCTGTTATTCTTGGAGAGCTGGACAGGGCCGTAGAAGGTCCTCAACCCATCAGCAGGACCGATACCTGCTCCTTTGTGCAAGGCGGAACAGGCTGAGCACTGCTCGTGCCCTACAGAATGACCTCCAGAGGGCCACTGGTGTGAATGTCTCTACCCAAACAATCAGGAACAGACTTCATGAAGATGGCCTGAGGGCCCGATGTCCTGTAGTGGGCCCTGTGCTCACTGCCCAGCACCGTGGAGCTCGACTGGCATTTGCTCAAGAACACCAGAATTGGCAAGTCCGCCACTGGCCCTGTACTTTTACAGGCGAGAGCAGGTTCACCCTGAGCAGCTGTGATAGACGTGAAAGAGTCTGGAGAAGACAAGGAGAACGATATGCTGCCTGCAACGTTGTTCAACATGACAGGTTTGGTGGTGGGTCAGTGATGGTCTGGGGAGGCATATCCATGGAGGGACGCACAGACATCTACTGCGTAGGAAATGGTGCTCTGACTGCCATAAGGTATCGAGATGAAATCCTTGAACCCATTGTCAGACCCTACGCTGGTGCAGTAGGTCCTGGTTTCCTCCTAATGCACGACAATGCCCGGCCTCATGTGGCAAGAGTATGCAGGCAGTACCTGGAGGATGAAGGAATTGAAACAATTGAATGGCCTTCACGATCCCCTGACTTAAACCCAATAGAACATCTGTGGGACATTATGTTTCGGTCCATTAGGCGCCAGGTTGCTCCTCAGACTGTACAACAGCTCAGGGATGCCCTCATACAGATCTGGGAGGAAATGCCACAAGACACCATCCGTCGTCTCATTAGGAGCATGCTCCGATGTTGTTAAGCATGCATACAAGCTCGTGGGGGCCACACAAGATACTGAAAAGCATTTTGAGTAGCAGAAATTAAGTTTTTGAAAAATGGACTAGCCTGCCACATCTTCATTTCACTCTGATTTTAGGGTGTCTACACAATTGAGCCCTCTGTAGGCAGAAAACTTTTATTTCCATTAAAAAACTTGGCATCCTTTTGTTCCTAAGACATTGCCCTGTCGTTATTTGTATAGATATCCAACTTCATATTGAGATCTGATGTATCTAATGTGTTTCTTTAAAGTGTTCCTTTCATTTTTGTGAGCTGTATGTATGTATGTATGTATGTATGTATGTATGTATGTATGTA